>NC_048567.1:36344183-36604183 GCF_013265735.2 Oncorhynchus mykiss
GGTTCCCGCCATTCAACCCTAACCTGCACCCACACTTTTTCACCTCTCCCTTGACACTCCATCATCTCTCCCTTGACACGCACGCACACCATTCCTGTGCTTGTCCTTCATTCTCCCTGAAAAGGTCCCTGTTACAGCAGATCTGCTCGAGTTGGCGACACTAAAAATAAATTGCGAACGTGCTCCCGTTCTGTTCCCAAGGTTTAATATTGTCCCCCTGGCTATGACACTGTCACACCAAGCTGCAGCTAGAGGTGTGTGTGTGTGTGTGTGTGTAACCACACACCACAATGTGTTCAATGCTAATTGTTTTTATTAACTAGCTTAGAATTCAGATTTGGATGTAGATCTGAAGAGGGAAAAAAATGCATTTTTCAAACAATCGTCAAGACAATGTGTGTTTGCGTGTCATAGTGATGCCATTACCCTTCTCCTCACTCCAAATACTCTAAATATTTAAGTGTTGTTTTATGTGGAATGTCACTTGTTTATCAATCCCCATTTAAAACTGGTAAAATGCTCTCCCCTCCCAGCTGTGTGTGACTGACTGTGTGTTGTGCTCTCTCTGGACAGAGGGACTGAGCCGAGAGGGCATCTCCAGGGAGGCCTGAAACCTCTCCCCACAGACCTACCTACTGCTGCTGAAGACCACCACCTCCCAACACCAATGACCTTCTCCAGTGTACATCTTTTCAGTTTTACATAAATGCTACTCATTAAAGTTGACCTTTTGCCATTTACCTCTGCAGGCTAATAAATCATGTTGCCGTTTCTTTTTCAGGAACCGTTGACTGTTGCGCCTCAGACCTTGTAATGGAAAATCGTGGTAAGTTTGGCTTCTTTTTCATTGTGGTTTGTGTAGTAGTGCAATATAGACCTGGGTGTGTTTATGGGGCAGTTTGTTTTTGCTGCTACTCGGCGCACAGCAGACAGCTCAGTTCTCTATGGCGCCCGCTGTAGGCAAGGGAGACAGGCTCCCTCCCTTTCTTGTTAGCACCAGTCTGTGTGTTGAGCTTCAGTTCCGTCTGCCTGCTGAAGAGGCCTGGCCCAGTCTGTTTTCCAGGTCGACAGGTTCCGGGCTCATGCGAATTGGCCCAGCTCTGTCTCCTGCTTTCTGGAAGCCAGCCCAGTTTATGTGGGGCAGTGAGAAAGGGCCGTACAACTACAGACTCCATCTTCAGAAGCAGAGAAAAGGAAGGGTCATATCTAGTCAGTTGTAAAACTGAAATGTGTATTCCGCATTTAAACCAAACCCTCTGAATCAGAGAGGTGCGGAGGGCTGCCTTAATAAACATCCACTTCATCAGTGCCTGGGGAACAGTGGGGTTAACTGCCTTGTTCAGGTGCAGAACGACAGACTTTTCTGCCTTGTCGGCTCTGGGATTCGATCCAGCAACCTTTCGGTTAATGGCCAAATGCTCCTACCCGAGAGAGACAGCCCAAGAAGGTCAGAGACCTCATCTGTTCAAATCAGCAAATACTTTAGCTGTGCTTGATTGAGCTTGCCTAGCACAATGGAACCAATATAATAGGCCCCAAAGTGACCTTGGAGGCGGCTTATTGTAGAGAAATTAACATTACATTCTCTGGCAATGTTACCTAAATAGTTCTGGTGTTTTCTTTATTCAGAATGTTTTTTTTCACTTGTTCAATTGTCTATTTTCTTCTTCGTACTTTTAAAACATTAACATCAAACAAGTGCACACTTTAAAATACAGAGCATAAATCCACTTTACCTAAAGCAGAATTCAAAAATGTTCCACAAATAACCCTGTCTTACTGTATGATTTCACATGAAAACCACAGTGTATTTCATGTTCATACAATAGAAACACTTATATATGAAAACATAAATAACTGAATGTTTTTCTACAAACTGCTACCAATAAAGAAAACTGACAACAATACATTCAGCTTTAAGATAGTGGCACCACCGTAAATTCGTCTTTCTTTCAGGCGCCCGCACTGTCTGCACTAAACGTCCACACTCCAGATAACGTGATAATACCTTGACAAAGTTATTCAATTGCATGTTATGACATATTTTTTTGATATTAGAACTTTTGGAAGTTCTGTTAAAAAGAACGGACAAGTTTACATCTGCAAAGTTCTGGTGCTTTCTTTATTTTGAAGAATGGTACTTGCACTTGGCCAGAACTTGCTGTTTTTCCTGACTACCACAGTGCAACAGCACCATCTATTGGCCTAATGGACTACTAAACTAAAGCATGTAGAATATACAATTTTAGATGAATTCAGACAAATACATGAACAAATTGGTTTAAAAAATAATAATAAAGGGGTGTCTGTTTTTAGTGACTTTGTTTTCAATCCATTACAGCAACAATTCTGGTGGACATTCCTACAGTCAGCATTTTTATGTCGGAAGTGAGAGAGAGAAGGTACTACTTTCTATATATTTTGGTGTTTTCTCTCTCGGACAGTGGCCCATCCTTTTAGTTCTCTGTGACTACTCACACCTCTCAGCCCTACTGGGAGAGTTGCTGTTAGGAGCCTCCTGCACGCTCCCTTAAAAGCTGTGGCATTGTGTTGTGTGACAACTGCACTTTTTAGTGTGGTCTTTTATTGTCCCCAGCACAAGGTGCAACTGTGTAATGATCATGCTTTTTAATCAGCTTCTTGATATGCCACACCTGTCACGTGGATGGATTATCTTGGCAAAGGAGATATGCTCACTAACAAGGATGTACACAAATTTGAGAGAAACAAGCTTTTTGTGCAGATGGAAAATTTCTGGAATCTTTTCTTTCAGCTCATGAAACATGGGACCAATGCTTTGCATGTTGTGTTTATATTTTTGTTCAGTATAGTATGCAGCTGCGGCTCAGAGTATTGTTTCTTCATATCCTATGTAATGCATTCTCATGCTTAAAAGTTAGCATTTGAAACAGTGACCAGGTAAACATGGTTGTCATGGCTTGCTGAAATGACATGGAACGAACCAGTATCGTCTCAGTATTGCTCTTGAGTGGTGACTGGAAGAGAATGTAAAGAAGGCTTTTGTGAAGCATATTGCATTTATTTTTCACATTTACATTTTAGTAATTTAGCAGACGCTCTTATCCAGTGCGACTTACTGGAGCAATTAGGGTTGTGCCTAGCTCAAGGGCACGTCAACAGATTTTTCACCTAGTCAGCTCGGGATTTAGACCAGCAACCTTTCTGCTCTTAACCACTAGGCTACCTGCCACCCCATGACCTCCTCAGCAGTACTAGTGACATTTCTGCTGATGGAATGCTGTGTGGTCTCAGAGCAGACACTTCCTCCTTTCTCTATCTGAACTACATCTCCATTGACAGAGGGCACAGATAGAAATAGATATCTCTCCCAAAGGACATGCTAGTAGCTTTGTACCTGCTCTGGTTTTCCAGGTTTAAACAATTTCTAATTTAATTTCGGAATTGAGAGAGAGAAGGTACTACTTTCTATATTTTTTTCCCAATTTTGGTGTTTTCTCTCTCGGACAGTGGCCCATTCTTTTAGTTCTCTGTGACTACTCACACCTCTCAGCCCTACTGGGAGAGTTGCTGTTAGGAGCCTCCTGCTCATGCTGTACATCCATATGGTGGCTCCATAGAGACAGAATATGAATACCTCAGTGGGTGTCATTATTTAACCTTTGACCTGGATCTGGCCACTGCCAGGTCACATGAGCAGTCAGAGCCCACCGCTGAAACTACTTTCATTACTACTGGTTTGGTCTATAAAGCTGCTGAGTGCCCCATTCAAAGTGGAAAGAGATCCTGTGAAGACGGATCCCACTGTGGTGGGCATATATGAAGGACTAAAGCCTGAGAGGTTAGCCAGAGAATGTTGGTAAATTCTGTCACTCTCACACACACACACACACACTAAAATACAAGCGCATATTTATACACCACAAGTGCAGCTCAAAGGAATGATAGGCATCCGTCTGTGAATTCTGACTGGCCAGAAACCCAAGGAGGGAGGGTCAGTGAGAAAGGGAGAGGGTGGGGAGCACTTCAAGGGAGCAGGGAGGGTAGGTCTTACGGAGACCGAAAGAGGGAGGGAGAGTGGGAGGAGTATACCAGAGGGGAAAGAAAGTCGCACAGAGTTTCTGGCAAAGTAGACAGAGGTGTCCGGGAAAGAGGATACCAAGGAACTTGGTTGAACAAGCTGTGGACCAGGTGTGCTCCTCCTCTGCCCAGCACAGAGTGCCTATTCCTGGGTAGAAAGAGGAAAAGAGGCCCCTCTGGGGCTGGATCATGGGACAGAGCCTTCCTCTGGAGACCCCAGCTCAGGACCAACACCAACACATCCACCGTAGCGGTGAGTTTTTCCTTTACTCACTCACATACACATGCTCTATAATCAGTCTCACAAGTACACACAAGCACCTTTATAAATGCACTCAAGCACTTCTAATACGATCCTTAGTGTTCAGTTTTTCTAGTTTCTTTTCAACATCTTAGCTGCGAAGGAGAGAGGGCAACGGAGAGGCGGGGCAGGAGATTGTGTAATCAACAATGTTGCACACTTTATTTCTCTCTTTACCACAGGAAATGTTAAAAATCACTGGGATCATGTGGATGAATATCAGCTATGTGTGTGCGTGCACCCACATTACTGAGTGCAGGATACCCTTCTGACGTGATGTGTACAAAACAAAAAGATTAGCCCCACAAACACATGCCTCACTGTTTGTGGCAGTAAACTGAGATATTGAAACATTTTTCTGAGGGATTACTGGAAATAGGATTGTCTGTCAATGTGTAGGGCGTTATGTGCTTTTTTGGAGCCATTGCATCCCCCTTCCCCCAGTATTGTTGTGGTCTGTTATCCCATGGAGGTTAAGCCTAAGAGATTGGGTAGTATTATTATTATTATTATTTTATAGAGATGAAGTATGGCAACCAGCGAGTAATCAGCATAGTGTGCCAATAACAAGTTACAGGCACACTAGGCAAAAAATCAACCAGCCCATCTGGCATTTGAAATGCCAGATAGCCAGTCCGATCCAGTGTGTAAGTGCAAGTACACAAAACCAGGTTTAGAAATGGCTATCTTTTCAACCAAAAAAACTTTAGGTATTGGAATTACCTCTGGTACCACCCACTAGTGACTAGTCAAAGTGACTAGCCATTTCAAAACACGGAAAGTGAGGGAGAGGGTGGGCTTTCTTTGCGGAAACAGACTCTTATGTAAGTGATCAGGCTGCTTGAGGCAGCGGGCCTGCTGCTGAGGCCCTTAAAACAACTCAATCTGCTCTCCACCACATGCTCACCTGACTGCTCCTGCAAGTTAAGGGGCTGAGGCTAAACCTGGATCATAATTAACTACCGTTTTTTTACACAAGATATGTTACATAACAATGTTTCCATACTCAACATTACAGCTTAGCTTATACAAAATTATGCCATAGATCTTTCAACTAACCTGCTCCTGGCAATACTTTTCTCGTTTCGGGTAAAAGGTTATCTTATAAATATTCATGTCCAGTTGCTGAGCACGCCCGCATTCTCATTGACGGGGCTGTAGTGGAGCAGGTTGAGAGCTTCAAGTTCCTTGGCATCCACCTCACCAACAAACTAACATGGTCCAAGCACACCAAGACAGTCGTGAAGAGGGCACGACCAAACCTATTCCCCCTCAGGACACTGAAAAGATTTGGCATGCCGTCCTCAGATCCTCAAAAGGTTTTTCAGCTGCACCATCAAGAGCATCCTGACAGGTTGCATCCCTGCCTGGTATGGCAACTGCTCGGCCTTCGACCGCAAGGGAGGGTAGTGCCAGTACATCACCGGGGCCAAGCTTCGTGCCATCCAGGACCTCTATACCAGGTGGTGTCAGAGGAAGGCCGTAAAAATTGTCAGACTTCAGCCACTAGCTAGTCATTTCCGTTACACTACACATGGTGGGTGTTTAAGACCCTACTCAAGTTTGTTTGGCCAGCACCCAGTCAGTAGGCACCCCCATGGATGCCTTTCAGAACCCATTTTAAAACCCCATCTGTTTCGTTCTGGTTGTCAGAGGCTCATTTTGTTAGTTCCCTATTTTGGTTGAGGAGCGATTTATTTTTTTCTTATTTGGGAATGTAACATAACTAGTGACGACCAAGTCTGACCCTGTTTCCTTATTGGCAAGCTCTAGATGGGCTGGCTTCCTGATTGGACATAACTGTCTAGCCTGGTATCCTGGCTGTTACTGCATCATTCACTTTGAACTTGTCATCCAGACCTCTCTGAGACCTTTGTTTTTACATAGTGGATTGCGCTGTCAGATTTCTGTCTCATCAGCCCAGCAAGGCAATTTATAAATTTGATCTCGACTATAAAAAGCATCTAGACGTTCTCACATTTCTTTGACTAACATTTAGTTTTCAACCTCGGAGATTTGTATAAACCTTGCTCTCTGTCTCTCTGACATTTGCAACATTGTTTCAATATTCAAATTTGATCTTCAGCTGTCCCATAGTAATGAACGTGTCGGGAATCGGAACGGGACAGCCAGGCAGGCAGCGTTTCTCAGCCAGTCGAAATCATGAATCAGCTTGAATTATTTTTATGGATATATACAAAGAAATGTCAATTGAAAAAATGTTAAACAAAATGAAGTGCAGCTAGTTTGCAGTCTTTCCAGCTTCAGTTTGAAGCTGGAACACAGTTATCTCTTCTGAACAACAGTGTCCTGACAAGTGAGCACATTTTCTATGCCAGGTGAAATTGTGCCTCATTAGCTCATTTTTACGGATGCGTACAAATAAATGTCACTAGAAAAGCGTTTAAACAAATTCAAGTGCAGCTATTTTGCTGTTCTTCTGGCTGCACTGTAAGTTAGCCGTAGTTGCCTAGCTAGCAAGCAAGGGATAAGAACGTTGCCAGCAATGGAACATTTAGACTGAACTGGGTCACGTCTCCAGCAACCGAACCGATAGAATGAACGACCAGCCAGCTTGGGTAGCAACTCTAGATTTGTGTCAGGACTATATATTGTGGAAGGATGAAATAGTATGAATAAATTGATCAAAATATATTTTTTAATTAAAATATGTCAATCATTATTTGAATATGTTGGTGACCCATTGTATAAAAGTGTGAATGCCCTCAAAGCCGATGTTTGAAGGATATATTGGCACAATTTGCTAACACCTGTGCCAATATATCCTCCAAACACCGCCTTCTCGGGCATTATCACTTAATATTATGTCCTGTGTGCTTTATAGCCTACAATGCAGGCTATCAGTTGAAACAGGCTCTCTTTTTCCATGTCCAGTACAGTAAGATGTGTGAGGGGTGGAGGTTGTCTTTGTTTTGTCACAGTTAGGATCAGGGTGGAGTGCTGTTTCCTCCCTGTGTTTCCCAGACCTCACCCTCTGTCCGAGTCACACAGCTGCAGACAGCCTACACATTCCGGACCTCCACTCACTCTTCAGGCACCCTTTTGGGTATAGGAAGGATCCATTTGGTCACCTTTCCAATCTCTGGGATAAGATCAACTGTATTTCTTGCTACCAGCTGAATGGAGTGAATGTTCTGCTGCTGTGTGTTTCTGGTAGTATCAGTCAGTCAACCCACTGTGGATCTGGAGTGTGTCGGCCCAGCACAACCAGCACTTGTCCTGCTTGAGTGGATTTTAGCTGACCTGCCTGCCTGCCGTGCTTTCCTTGTCAGAGGCAGACCGCTCTGCCAGAGCCTGCTGTGCCTAAGTGTAGGAGAACCAGGGGAGTGTGTGTTACAGACAACTGCATTTAGCAACTCGTTCTTTGGACATCAACCTGAATCCACTGGTTTTTGTAACTTCCTAAGGAGCTGGATGTATATGGTTTGGAGCTGGCCTCTGAACTTTTATGTTTTGTCTGCATGTGATTTAGCAGCCTGCTGTGGGTCTTTGCGCTGTCACAGCCGCCCCCAGCCCCTCCCTACCTAGGGTGTTGGGATCGACTCGGGACAAGAGTTTGAGTTTTTGAACACAACCTTCTGCTTCCTCATGGCATGGTGCCTCAAGTCCCACCACCATGGAAGCTGGACCCTGAGCTCCTACCCAGGTAGACTAGCTCTGTAATATAACCTCCATGACCCTGCTTTGGAGCCCATTTCCACCTTTTGACATGTTTCCTATATCTCCACTTCTGGTCTTTTGAAGGAAGGTATTGTATAATATGATTACCTCTGCCCATCAGCAGCTGGAAAATAGTGTTTTTTATTTTAAGCGTGTGTTGATGTGTGAACCGAATTGCTATAGTTGTGTTATTGCCAGGACATCCTGTTTTTGTGGGACTGGTTGGTTGTTTTGCCCCAGCCCTTATACACAGTAAATATTATGTCTGCTGAATTAAAACCTCAACCTTAGAGGAACCTGGCTCACAGAGATGTTCTGTGAAAGGCCTTGTGAAGCTCAGCACCTTGTCAGCCTGTCAGTCAGCTGAGCTGTTACCATGGCAGCTGGATGTCTGTGCGTGTCTTGGAAAGAGACGCACTCAGGCCAAAGAGCGAGTCCTACCTCCCCAATTATTTTTAAAGGTGTATTTGTTAGTGAAAAATGTGTGTGTGTGCGTCCACATAGCCTGTTGGTGTTGAAAGGCTGATAACAATATTCTCCCAGTAGGGAGGAATGTGAGACTGTGGGAAGCTATGGACGGAGGCCAGTGCAAGAGGGACTCTCCCTTCCCAAAGCTGTTGGTGACTTGGTTGTGAATGTGTGGAGGAGTACATGAGCTTTCACCATCACCCCGCCAAAGCACACACAGTCCCAGAGCTCTGAGCTAAAGATAATAATCTTCCTAATGAGCCTGGCCCTCCCATGTTCTTTACTCATGGTGCATATGGGTGTCAGTCTAGCTCAGTTAGGCTATAGGATAATGCTATAATACTACACTTTACTCGGAGTGCATGGGCCAGGCTAAACAGCAGCTGGTGCACAAGGTTTTGCTCGCCTGAGTTAGAGCTTAGCTAGGCTACTGTGAAAATGTCAGGGCTCTGGTTACCTCTGCTCTCTGTGCTGCTGTTATGTTGTAGATGCCCAGTTATGGTTGTGATATTTCAACAATGTTTCTTGACTCTCCATTATTTTCTCTCTGACTCCATTGCTCCAGTTGATGAAGTTGACCACCTGCACAACACGACGGAGGGAGATGGGGACAGCACCCCTCTCCCATGCAAGGGCAAGGGCAAGTTCTCTACCCTTGGCAAGATCTTCAAACCATGGAAGTGGAGGAAGAAGAAAAGCAGCGAGAAGTTTACGGAAACTTCAGAAGGTTTGTGTTCCAGCTTCATTGTGTTTGTTAGTTTTTACATGTTGCATTCAATCTTTATCAAACGCCTTTCGTGTGTTTTCCTGTCTCCTGGTGATATGTACATGCCATGGCCTTTTCTAGTGTGTCCAGTTCAGTCTGCTTAAACAAAACAATTGTTATAGTGGTTAGAATAATATCCTTTTTATCTGAAGATCTGTAAACTTACATCTTTGACTTCTGGAACGTGAAATGACACACTAAAATTTGAAATATTATCTTCGGTTTTATATGCTATCTGGAAGAAATCTGAAGAAAAAAACTCAGAGCCTTAATGCACTGGCTTAAATTCTGTGTGTTGACGGCAGTTCTGGAGAGAAAGATGTCGATGAGGCGACCGAGGCAGGAGCTTATAGAACAGGGAGTGCTGAAGGAGCTCTCAGAGAATGGTAAGAGTGCTGCCACTGGTGATGTCACTCACTCACCTGATCCCCACATGACTCAATCAGCCAGTTCCAGTTGGCTCCCTACTCCTTTCTCTTGCACCTAACATTTTCAATGTTTCTATATCTGTAAAGTGTAAGCAACATGGTGGATGCTCCACCACTACCCTGCATATACCTATCCAGACCCTTCAGATCTACAAACATTTAAGGGTTATGGCAGCCAAGGGGGAGGGAGCAAATTGGAAATGGCTTTATCTTTATCAGACAAAAGTCCAGGGCTATCACACCTACACAGACAGCATAGTCGATAAGTAACAGCTTCAAGTTCAGCACACTCAATGGCAGTTGAAGAAAGTCAAATTCACTCTCATGCTCCTTTTCAACAGTATAACTATATATTTTGGGAAGAAAATTACATGGTGTTTTTCTTGAGCTGGGGAAAGTGGAACGAGTTGCGCACTGCAGCGGAATAGCTTTTAAAGTCAGTGTGTTCTGTGCTCTTACTCACTTTGCCGGCGTCAGTGTTGCAGAGGCCCGTTTATTAAACATATTTCACTCCATGGCCAGAGCTCTGGTCCAAAGGGGTTGGCAGTTAGGACACCTTTCTAAAACCTCTCATTCTGAAGGGGCCTGTGAAATCATGTCCAGATGCACAGAGGGAACCAATCCAAAAGTCCATCATGTGCCCTATTTCAACAAGCCAATTAAGTTTGACCATTTATACTCAAATATGCAGAACATTTTGAGTAGAGATAATGGCTTTGTTAGATTTCTGACTAACCCCTCCCTCACACTTTGTTAGTGACTCAAAGTAGTGCTAGTTTATAGATCTTCTTATGTGTGAGTGACTCTGTATGGAAAGTCTCACTGCTTGTGTCCATTTTTGTGACAGAAGGGGACGATCCTCACAGCCCCAAACAGTCCTACGTGAAGAATGGCCACACCCTGCCCGTGGGTGGTGGTGGAGGGGGCAGAGGGCAGGAAAACCAGACAAGACCCCCCTCAGACCTTGGGATGAACCCCTCAGACTTTAAGATTAACCCAGCCTGGCTGCCCCAGATAGAGGACCGCAGGGTCCGATTCCCCCCGGACGTAGACCGCCAGGGTGGTCCCAGAGGCTCCGGACAGCAGGAGGAGGGCCGGCGAGGAGGTGGAGGGTCCCAGGGGGAGGGGGAATGGAAGTCTAACATGGCCTGGCAGGGCCAGGCGATGGTGCAGGGGATGGGACAGGAGGAGGGTAGACGCGGGGGCAGACTCCACCCTTCTGACGGAGACAAGCGGCCGGGCCTGCAGAAGGCGCCATCAGAGGACGGTAGGAGGAGTCGCCCTGCTGAGACCGCATGGAAACCTACCCTCCCCCGGCACGCGTCCGCAGAGGAGGGAAGGGCCCGTAGAGGTGAGCTATTAACACCAACACATTATTGTACTTTTTAGATATGTGTGTATTGTTGTGACTTGTTAGATATTACTGCACTGTTGGAACTAGGAACACAAGTATTTCGCTACACACGCAATAACATCTGCTAAATATGTGTATGCGACCAATAAAATTTGATTTGACACACACGCGGCCTTATTCTGTGGAGTAGGGTGAAGCTGTCCTTAGACACTGATCTACGGTTTGTGTTTTCCCCCCTAATGGAAGATTTGAAAACGATCCTAGATCTTTGCATAAGGGCAACTTCTACCTGGAGCCTGGTTTTCTGACTGCCCTCTCTCCAGTCAATCTTCCTCCTCTTCAGTCCTCTGGTTTGGCCCCAGATATAGACACGAGTCTCGGAGCCTCTTTGCTCCCCAGAGTCCTGCTCCAGCTATGCGTCTTATTCGGGAGCCGAAGGGAATAGAGGGACTAGCTCATCCTCTCCTCCTTTTGTAATTAATGCGGCATTATCGTTTTAACCATTCCTGTCCTTAAAAGCTAATGCCTGTCAGCTCAACCGTAACCCTGCTGAAGAGCTAAAGCTAATTGATACCATTCCAGCTATTACACACTGAGCTAACACTGAGTTTCTTTTAGATCTTATACTCTTAATATCTTAATCTTCTCGCTTTCTCTCTCCCTCTCCTTTTCTCCCCTTTTACCTCTCCCTCGGTTTTCTCTGACCTACAGTGCCTTCAGAAAGTATTCACACCCTTGACTTTTTCCCCGTTTGTTATAGCCTGAATTTTAAATGGGTAAAATTAATATTTTGTGTCACTGATTTACACACAATACCCCATAATGTCAAAGTGGAATTATGGTTCTAGAAATGTGTTTCTAGAAAAATGAAAAGCTGAAAAGTCTTGCGTCAATAAATGTTCAAACCTTTTGTAATGGCAAGCCAAAATAAGTCACTACAAAGATACAGGCACCCTTCCTAACTCAGTTGCCAGAGAGGAAGGAAACTGTTTAGAGTTTAGATTTTAATGGCTGTGATAGGAGATAACTGAGGATGGCTCAACAACATTGTAGTTACTCCACAATACTAACATAAATGACAGAATGCAATGAAGGAAGCCTGTTCAGGAAACCTGTAATCCAACACACCACGGAGTACCATTCTTCATATTTTCAAGCATGGTGACTGCATCATGTTATGAGTATGCTTGTCATCGGCAAAGACTATTTTTTTTTTTTTTAGGATGAAAGGAAATGGAATAGAGCTAACCACAGGCAAAGTCTGAGAGGAAAAACTTGGTTTAGTCTGCTTTCCAACAGAAACTTGGAGACACATTCACCTTTCAACAGGACAATTACCTAAAACACAAGGCCAAAATATACACTGTCTTGCTTACTAAGACAACCTTGAATGTGCCTTAGTGGCCTAGTTACAGTTTTGACTTAAATCGGCTCTGTGGCAAGACTTGGAAATTGCTGTCTAGCAATGATCAACTTGACAGAGCTTGAATAATTTTAAAAATAATAATGGGTAAATATTGTACCATCCAGGTGTGCCAGAGACTCTGTAATTGCTGCCAAAGGTGATTCATGTATTGACTTAGGGGTTGAATACTTATCTAATGAAGATATATTATGGTTTTATTTTCCATTAAAAAAACTGTTAGAATTTTTCTTCCACTTTGACATTAGGGCATTTTGTGTAGATCATTGTCAAAAAAAGGCCACTTTGTAACACAACAAAATTTGAAAAAAGTAAGAGTGTGAATACTTTCTGAAGGCACTATTTCCTATTTTCTCTGTGACATCAGCATGTGATAAGGACTTGTCTATAAATAAACTTCAGCTTTGAGGAATGGCGTGGGATAATAAGAAGCAGGGTGGAGGGCTAGGGGAATGGGGGTTTAGTACTGTAATTACAGCACTGTTTATCTACACAGCGGATCCCCTGATAATGACAATCTCATACAAGTGTTTTGACACACACACTAGAGTGACTGAGTGAATGGCACAAATTGGCTCAGTGCTTCAACCCAAGACTGAAACATTTGTTTTTTAGAGATGAGATAGTATCTTTTCCATTTTTTAAAGAGCCAAAAGCACCCAAAAAAGGCTAGCAGTGTGTAGTGAGTTGTTGTGTGTGCGGTCTTTGACACATGCGCTCATGTGTCTCTCATGATGATGATTAGTTATTAAATGTATAGTGCTCTTTAACACATGTAAGTTATGTAACGTGTTTTGTGTGCTGTGTGTTTTGCAGAATCAGAGAGCCATTTTGTTCCTGACCCAGATTTGCTGCGGGACACTCTCCGAGAGTCTCTGTCCCCCAAACAGTCCGTTATGCCCCCCAAGTGGCTGAGCTCCACCCCCGAGCCCGGCAGCGAAGGGTTACCCTCATCCCACACCCCATCCAACCACCCTGCAACCACGTACTCTTCCTCCTCTTCTTCCTCTGCAGTTGCAATGCCTGCCCGAACTGTCTCCTCTGCAGGCGCCAACCCCCAATCTTCAGCAGTAGTGTCCTTCGCTCCATCCTCCACCCACCAGGCGACCAAGCAGCCTCCCCTCCCCCTGCCCAAGCCCGTCAACAGGGGCGTTAATGCTGCCATGTTGGGTGAGTAGTAGTACTAGTTGTGGTGATTGTAGTAGTAGGGACCACAGCTGCCTGTTTAATCACAGGATGGCAGAATTAGCTTATGAGATGCCAGAGGAGACCAGGTGCAGCTTGCATCAATGCACACACACACATTCACTCAGTGGAGCTTCCTCACGTAACATGTAGTTAAGTGTCACATGCATACATGTCTGTAGAAGACTCACGTTACATGCATAGGCGTTACTACAAGGGACATGTGCACGTCGCGCGCATTCTATCTCACACACACACACACACTTTGCCGCTCATCTTTATAATGATGTTATCCCTGTGGCTCCAGCAGCTGTTCCCTAGACGATAACTTAATAAGACTGAACTATTTTAGACAGCAGCAGCAGAGCAGATTTTCCCTGGCATTGTATCTCTCCCAGGACAACACTGACTCTGGTGGCTCTGAGCCTACTGCTGCTCAGCTCCATACGGAGGCAATATTATTATTGTTTTTACCAGGGGCGTTTCTTGTCAGGGGAGCCCGACTTTATTCACTGTTCTCTTTGAGATCTGATACGCCTATTACCTTAGGACTGTTTAAACACATTTTTTGCATATATTCCCTCTAGTTTCCTGTGTCATTTTTACATGTAGGTTGGTTGGTTTAGCCTGGAGCTGATAGGCTTGGAAGTCATTTGCCATGCACTCGTGTCACCTATTTGCCACCTACAGTCTTTCAAGCTATTTCAAATGTACGTTCTAGAATGTATGTAGACATTTCAGCTCTCACATTATGTAAACAATTCTGATGTATTAAACCATCCGACATGATACTGAATTTGCAATCATTGCTTGCCCAGCTGTTGTTGAAACATATCAAAGTGTATATGAATGCTAGCTGAGCCAGTAGTGACTGTTTTCAAAAGTATTCCACTAGTTAATTAGGAAAATTCCTAACAGGTAGCTAGGTACAGAGTGATTACTTCACCAGCTAACCTAGAGGGCCCGAAACTGAAGGAGTTTTGATTACCTCTTCACTTTCCCCATTGATTCCCCTCTCACAGCCCAGGCAAGCCCCTCAGACACTTAGACACGTACTCTAATTACGCAAACCCTCTTGTTCTGGGTGCTGGTAGTGCGTTAAGTGTAAGCATATCCACCTTGGTCGTGTTCATTAGACACCACACGTTAAAAAAAAAAATGACTGAAACCAGGAAGGACTTCCTGGACTGTATTTAAAATGTTGTGCTACGGTGTGCCCAAATGAACACCATCCTGGTGTATGTGTAGTTAAGGTTAAGGTGACCAGATATTTGAAATGAAAATCATGGATTTTTTTTATATGGGGCTAGCTGTGCAAAAATATATAAGAAACAATGGTATGGAACTATAGTTAACTATCAATTTTCACTATATTCCTTTCAAATACTTGTTTTAATTCTAACAGAAATGGATCACTTGTTTAGCAGAATCACTTGTTTAGCAGCCTGGTGGGCATGGTTGTTCATGAAGTGGTTACATATTTGTATCAATGATCAAACGTTTTCATAAATGGTCAAACAAGTTTGGTACAGGGATAGACAATTTGTACATGCAAATCTGACTGGATACAGTGTTTTGATTATTGAAATATAAAACTCATTATCAACAGTTGCATCTTGTTTTCGGAGGGATAATCGGGGATCATTTTGGGGTGGGCAGCTCTAGCCGGGGACAGGCCACTAAAATTGGGGACTGTCCCTGGTAATCAGGGACGTCTGGTCACCCTATACACAGTGTATACATTCAGCCAGCCTATATGAGAGCTGAAGGCATGTGTGTCGTGCCTCTCATCCCCTACCAGCCTCCACTCTACAGGGGGGTGAGAACCAGAATGACTCCCAACTGCCCCTCTACTGGTCCTGCTGGAAACGCGAGGGCGACTATGACGTCTACCTGTCCCTCCCTGTCTACCTGTGCCGGCGGGATGGCAGAGGCCTGCGGTCAGGTAAAACAAAGGATGCCCACCAATGCCCCTCTTCACTGGCATCGCCGCAGCAACGGTGCCCACCTTGTCTCTCTAACGTCTTCCCAAGCCTGCGTTGTATGTGTGGCTGTATGCCACACCCCTGTTAACGTCAACCTTCTGGTTACTTGCGTCATCATATTTCATTATCCTGACTTGAAAAGCCTCATGCCAAACGCTACCTGGATGCAACTGATGGACTAACCTATAACGGCCTGGATTGAGTGCTCTCTCCTGCTCATGCCACGTTAGGCTGCATGCGCGTAACAAGGTTGAGTGAGGTGTGCGTGTAAGTGGGTGTACGTGGGCGTCTGACCACCATATGTGTACTACTACCTCTGGCATGTGAATGGGGGAGTAACTGAGTGTCTCCCGTGATGGCTACCTGTGGCAGCCCAGCGCAGACCAGGCTGCCCCATAAAGGCTAATCCACACATCTGCTCTGGAGCGAGAAAGGAGAGGGGCTTGACTGTTTAAAGCAGATGTTAAAATCCAGTCCAGTATGCTTCATGTCTGGCGCTCAATCAGTCTGCTGCTGTGATCTATTGTACTCCAATGCAGTATGTCTCCATGGCTTTGTATTTTAAAGCTATTTCATGTTGACACATTCACCAGCAACTGCATCGAGCTTATGTATTTAAAGGTTTGCATGCAATCGCAAAATGTCTATTCCAGCTTGGTTGAACAGAGTTTTTTTAATAATTCTCAGTTCAGAGATGCTAAGAAGCGATGGATGCATACTGGCCAATTCGATTTGTATATGGTCTGTGTGTGTTCTAGTGCATGTGTACTTATTCAAACCCTCACTCAGTCATGTGACCTGGATTTGTGGACCTATGCATTCATGTGGACTCAGTCATGTGATCTGGGTGTGTATATCCATTCATGTGCACTCACCCATGTTACTTGGGCTCGATCTTACATGTAAATGGAGACGTTAACAAGCTTGTGCACTCACTTGATCCGCAGTTGAAAGCCCAGATATAGGTTAATAAAGTAAGTGAACGTGTGTTTATCAGTGTGTGACACATTCAATAAACTGTTTCTCCATCACACAGGCAACCTCACCCAGGCCGGTACCAGACTGGTGCCAACTAAGCCCTCCCCACCGATGCCCCCCAAGAGGACCACCCCTGTCACAAAGCGCAACCCGGAGGACCCGTCTGCGTCCACCCAGTCTGTCTCCACCCCCTCCCCTTCCCTGCTTTCTCCTGAGGACCATCATAACCACTCAGCAGGCTTCCAGATGCCTCCCCCGTCCCCGCCCTTACCCAACCACATCCCCCCTTCTCCACCCCGCCAGCATCTGCAAGCACACTACCTCCACCACCAGCACTCCTACCAACATCCCATCCCCCAGCCCTTGCTCTTTGACCCCCCCAGCCCCACCAGTGAGCCCCCCCAGCGGCCGTCCCCCGTCCCCCTGCACATCATGATCCAGAGGGCCCTGTCCAGCCCCGGCCCGGCCCAGCCACATCCCGACGGCTCCCAGCGCTCAGCTCACTCCCTGCTCTTCGAGACACCGCCTGAGTACCAGGGGGACCGCAGCCGGCCCCTAGCCGTCAGCATCCAGCCTCTGAAACTGTGAGTCCTATATGTCACTGTGGGTATTTCCTCCATGTTCTAGACTTGAGTAAAAATCACACCTGAAACAATAGATGTAAAGTTGGCAAGACCTTATATGAAAGGATCTAGCCACACAATCTTTCTGTAATGCCAATGATTTATTATCAGATTTATTATCATCAATATGTGACTGACGGCTTTTCCTATTTCTGTTGAAAACTCATCTGGTCTCCATCGCTCCATTTCTCATGCTATCAGGGCTGAGGATGACTACTCGGAGGAGGAGGAGGAGGAGGAGGATGAAGAAGAGGAGGAGGAGGAGTATGATGGGGAGCTGCCCCAGCCAGAGCTGGAGCCACGGAGCAGGAGGTGCATGGTGGGAGAGCCCAGCATCAATGTCATCCCTGAGGGACCCAACAGCAGTGAGGAGGAGGAGGAGGAGGAGGAAGAACAGCAGGACTTGCAAAGGGACGACAGCGACTCGGACGGGCCAGTGCGCTATAAAGATGAAGATTCAGACGAGGATGAGGAGGATGAGCCTCCACCCAGTATGTATCTCTGTCTCACTTGAATTGCTTTATGGATAAACATTTATACTCAGATATAGCAGCATCTTTAAAATACTGTAAAAGTATATATGCCACCTATCAGACACATTTTAGACGTGAATTACAGTAGAGTGAGCGCATACACTTTTTGTATGTGACTATTGATCCCTAGGGAATTTACCCCTCATTTGTCATTGTTAGCACTGCACTCTTACCAATTGAGCCGCACATGATACCTATACAGTACCAGTCAAAAGTTTGGACACATCTACTCATTCCAGGGTTTTTCTTTCTACATTGTAGAATAATAGTGAAGACATCAAAACTATGAAATAACACATATGGAATCATGTAGTAACCAAAAAAGTGTTCAACAAATCAAAATATATTTCATATTTGAGATTCTTTATAGTAGCCACCCTTTGCCTTCATGACAGCTTTGCACACTCTTGGCATTCTCTCAGCCAGCTACATGAGGTGGAATGGAATGCATTTAAATTCAAAGGTGTGCCTTGTTAAAATTAATTTGTGGAATTTCTTTCCTTAATGCGTTTGAGCCAGTCCGTTTTGTTGTGTTAAGGTAGGGGTGGTATACAGAAGAAAGTCCCATTTGGTAAAAAAGACCAAGTCCATATTATGGCAAGAGCAGCTGAAATAAGCAAAGAGAAACAGTCCATCATTACTTTAAGACATGAAGGTCAGTCAATGTGGGAATTTTCAAGAACTTTGAAAGTTTCTTTAAGTGCAGTTGCAAAAGCAATCAAGCGCTATGATAAAACTGGCTTTCATGAGGACCGCCATAGGAAAGGAAGACCCAGAGTTACCTCTGCTGCAGAGGTACAGTTACCAGCCTCAGAAATTGCAGTCCAAATAAATGCTTCACAGAGTTCAAGTAACAGACACATCTCAACATCAACTGTTCAGAGGAGGCTGTGTGAATCAGGCCTTCATGGTCGAATTGCTACAAAGACACAACTACTAAAGGACTCCAATAAGAGGATGAGACTTGCTTGGGCCAAGGAACACAAGTAATGGACATTAGACACATGGAAATCTGTCCTTTGGTCTGAGTCCAAATTAGGTAGGCTTGATTACCAACAACGACGAGACGGCCTACAGGGAGGAGGTGAGGGCCCTCGGAGTGTGGTGTCAGGAGAATAACCTCACACTCAACGTCAACAAAACAAAGGAGATGATTGTGGACTTCAGGAAACAGCAGAGGGAGCACCCCCCTATCCACATCGACAGGACAGTAGTGGAGAGGGTAGTAAGTTTTAAGTTCCTCGGCGTACACATCACGGACAAACTGAATTAGTCCACCCACACAGACAGCGTTGTGAAGAACGAAGAAATTCGGCTTGTCACCAAGAGCCAACTGCTCCGCCCACAACCGTAAGGCTCTCCAGAGGGTAGTGAGGTCTGCACAACGCATCACCGGGGGCAAACTACCTGCCCTCCAGGACACCTACACCACCCGATGTCACAGGAAGGCCATAAAGATCATCAAGGACAACAACCACCTGAGCCACTGCCTGTTCACCCCGCTATCATCCAGAAGGTGAGGTCAGTACAGGTACATCAAAGCAGGGACCGAGAGACTGGAAAAACAGCTTCTATCTCAAGGCCATCAGACTGTTAAACAGCCACCTCTAACATTGAGTGGCTGCTGCCAACATACTGACTCAACTCCAGCCACTTTAATAATGGAAATTGATGTTAAAAAAAATCACTAGCCACTTTAAACAATGCCACTTAATATAATGTTTACATACCCTACATTACTAATCTCATATGTATATACTGTACTCTTTTTCATCTACTGCATCTTGCCATCTTTATGTAATACATGTATCACTAGCCACTTTAAACTATGCCACTTTATGTTTATATACCCTACATTGCTCATCTCATATGTATATACTGTACTCTATACCATCTACTGCATCTTGCCTATGCCGTTCTGTACCATCACTCATTCATATATCTGTATGTACATTTTCTTTATCCCTTTACACTTGTGTGTATAAGGTATTAGTTATGGAAATGTTAGGTTAGATTACTCGTTGGTTATTACTGCATTGTCGGAACTAGAAGCACAAGCATTTTGCTACACTCGCATTAACATCTGCTAACCATGTGTATGTGACAAATAAAATTTTATCTGAATTGAATTTTAGATTTTTGGTTCCAACTGCTGTGTCTTTGTGAGATGCAGAGTAGGTGAACGGATGATCTCCGCATGTGTGGTTCCCACCGTGAAGCATGGAGGAGGAAGTGTAGGGTGACACGGCTTTGCTGGTGACACTGTCTGTGATTTATTTTGAATTCAAGGCACACTTAACCAGCATGGCTACCACAGGATTTTGCAGCAATACGCCATCCCATCAGGTTTGCGCTTAGTGGGCCTATAATTTGTTTTTCAACAGGACAATGACCCAACACACGTTCAGGCTGTGTAAGGGCTATTTGACAAAGAAGGAGAGTGATGGAGTGCTGCATCAGATGACCTGGCCTCCACAATCACCCGACCTCAACCCAATTGGGATGAGTTGGATCGCAGACTGAAGCATCACCCGACCTCAACCCAATTGGGATGAGTTGGATCGCAGACTGAAGCATATGTGGGAACTCCTTCAAGACTGTTGGAAAAGCATTCCAGGTGAAGCTGGTTGAGAGAATGCCAAGAGTTTGCAAAGCTACCAATATGGCAAAGGGTGGCTACTTTGAAGAATCTCAAACATTAAAATATACTTTTTGTTTAACACTTTTTTGGTTACTACATGATTCCAGATGTGTTATTTCATAGTTTTGATGTCTTCACTATTATTCTACAATGTATAAAATAGTAAAAATAAAAACCCTTGAATGAGTATGTGTGCCCAAACTAATGACTGGTACTGTATATCTTTGTATACCTGACTCCATCTCTCTGTGGTTCTTGTTCAGGTGCTTTGGCCAGCAGGGTAAGAAGGAAAGACACTTTAGCTTTGAAACTGAGTAACCGACACGCCCCAGAGAAACATGCTCGAGAGGACAAGTCCAGCG
Organism: Oncorhynchus mykiss; assembly: GCF_013265735.2. Lineage (NCBI taxonomy): Eukaryota > Metazoa > Chordata > Actinopteri > Salmoniformes > Salmonidae > Oncorhynchus > Oncorhynchus mykiss. The sequence continues at coordinate 36,364,971 of NC_048567.1, forward strand.
GTCACACCGAACGATGCACTCCGGGACACACACCAGGACACACACACCAAGGGTCAACAGGGCTGACGTGGCAGAGCAGGGAGCAATGGGAGGCCATACGCACACAAATAGGCTCTGCACTCACAAGGTAATAGATAAAGCCACACAGTCTCACTATCATTTTCTTCTCGCTCTTCTCTCTCTTTCTCTCTTTTCTCTCTCCACATATACACACACCAAATCTAACACAAGATTGATGTGATACTGATATTCTAACTTCTAGGCGTCTCAGCCAGAGACCCAGTGCAGAGGAGCTGGAGCAGAGAAACATCCTTCAACGTAAGTCTTTCCAACTCCCCATCACAATTTTTTCAACAGGTGAAAGCTTAGTGGTGGAGGCGTGAAGCCCTTGCCTTCACCTGTCTGATCACGTCTAATCAGAGAACTTCCTTCCTCCCTTCCTTGAATAATGCACTTTTATGGAATTAGAATGGGGCCTAGGTTTTCACCTAATCACTGTTCAATCCCCACTGGTATTTCTCTCTCAGTAAGGATTCTTGTTATTTATATAAATGAGGCCACATTTCAAGAGCATGAGGCCACTTCTTATCATTGTGGATTAGAAGAAAAAAATTGTCAGTGTACTTTTGATTTGTACCTTTGTTAAGTCCCATTGGAAAATCCAATCTTTGTGAATAGACAACAATTGCACAATTTGGTGAATGTCTGTACAGGGTTCTAAACATTTGTTTGACTCGCTCTCTCTCTCCTTTCCAGCCAAGAACCAGGTAGACAGGCAGGCAGAGGTCCGAGAGATCAAACGTAGGCTCACCAGGAAGGTAAGACCAGTGACACACACTGTTACCTGTAATAAGATAGTTCTCTCATTTAACAAAACATTTACATATAGATGATTAACTACAGTGAATTTTTATAAAACGAGCTGAGAGAAGATGGAAGGTAGTCTTATTCAAGGGAGACTGGCAATGAGGCCCTTTATCTACTTCCCCAGATTCAGATGAACTTGTGGATACCATTTTGGCTCGCAAAACTACCTCTAACTTCATTCATACTGAACATAAATTAATCTGACTCTGGGGAAGTAGATAAAATTCATCATTGCCAAAATACTGAAGGTATCCCTTTAAACTCTTTATACAACTCCTTTAGCTGAGTCAGAGGCCCACGGTTGCTGAGCTTCAGGCCAGAAAGATCTTGCGTTTCCATGAGTATGTGGAGGTCACCACAGCCAATGATTACGATCGGCGAGCGGACAAGCCCTGGACCAAGCTAACACCCGCCGACAAGGTACAATCAGCTGTCACTCATAGCTCCCTAAATCACGGCTTGTAATGCACTTATTTATTGACACCAGTATATCTTGTTGCCCAGTAAAGGAAGTATATATTTCTGTCTCTACTTTAGTATTTAGATGTTGCCTTATGCAAGTCTTCACTATATTCATTTCCCCTCTGTCCAGGCTGCCATTCGGAAGGAGCTCAATGACTTTAAGAGCTCTGAAATGGAGGTTCATGAAGACAGTAGGATCTATACAAGGTACTTCCTCAGCTTATGGACAACATGAAGTTATATACACCATTCCATAATATAGATCTTGAATTAACATACTAAGACATTTGTTTCGGTCCCTTTAATTGGCAGCTCTTACAGCCATGGAAAATACCTTTTTGATATGTTGAGTTGTCGTGATTGATCAAATTATCATTGATGTCCCTTTCTTTAGGTTCCACCGGCCTTAGCATCCACCCCATACTGGAAAGCACTTTCTTAACCAGTGGCTGGCGGAGTCTCTGGAGAGGAGTCGTAGGGTCTTGGTGCTCCCTAAACAGACTGCCTTTTTATGTTGCTGAATGTAAGGTACAGATCATCAAGGAAGGCCCTGGAATTGACTGAACTGAAAACAGGGGGACTGAGGACCAGATGCAGTATTTCTCCCGGACATTAGGGGGAACCAAGTGCCAACAAAGTGGAGAGCTGGCAGAGGGGCTTGACCGAGAGGACTGACTGGGAGCCACTGCCAATGTGTGTTATCCCTCAGGGACTTGGTTCCACTGACAACGACCTTTTGCCTTTTTTCTGCTTTTACTCTGTATGGCACAGTTAACCCATGTTGCAGAGATGTAAATGTAATAACATTACAGTAATAATAGTCCTAATAATGACAGCTACAATAATAAACACAGTGATAATACATGTTAGAGGGGAAGCTGCAGAAAGAGGATGAGGAGGAAGACGACTGTGGGATTTGCCGTTCCCCAAGACTGGAAAAGCTCTGGGATAATTGTGTATAGATTTCTGTGATTTGTTAGACTGAAACTTTGGAGAGTTCTAATAATGACAACTGTAATGCATAATATTTTGATCACAACATAAATTACTGCATTTATTTTAACCTGTTTTGTAGTGTGCATTTTTACATTTTAGTTACTTAGCAGACGCTCTTATCCAGAGCGACTTACAAGAGCAATTAGGGTTACGTGCCTTGCTTGAGAGCAGATTTTTTTTTCCCGCCTAGTCGGCTTGGGGATTCGCACGTTCTTAACCGCTAGCCTGCCCTGCCTGTAACGTTGGGGTGAGCATTTTGAGCTGATACTAGTCATAGGAAAGAACACAATGAGGAGGTAGTTGGTGTGCTATTCTTTTTATTTGTTTCGCTCTTTTTTTGCCAGACACTGATCCCCATGCTGACAGTAGAATGCTGGTTTTTCATGTCACAGATTTCTTCAATTCGCTGCATGAGCCAACACACAGTGCAATTATTGAATCAATACATAATTCTTTTTTTATTTACGCTTTTTTATTAGATTTTTTTTGTACTTCTCTACATAGGTCAAACCATGCAATGCTGCAAATAATAGCTGTTTAAAAATGCTAAGATCATGATGGCATCTTAAATGAAATAAAATTAGAAATGTTACACATCTTTAGAGAATGTATCAAAGTGCAGTTAGCGTAGATCAGGATTTGATTAATCAAACATGAAAAAAATGTTTAGTGCATTTTACGGTTGACGGGGAATCATTTCGTCAGGAAAATGCTTTTTTATCTGGAGAAATGTATCATGCTTCTTCTGGTCAGTAGATTACAGGGTCCTTTGCTGTACAGATGCATTTAGGTTACTGTTGTGTAATTTTTTCTTCCTTATTATTTGAAAATAAATGTTAAATATAGTAAAGTATTATATGTTGCTATTTTTCTAAGTACAAAATATTACTATATAATTAAACACTACAACAATGGGAATGTCTAAGTGTACCTGTTCAGTTTTACTCATTTTTTTTTATGAAATGTAGAATTTTAGTAACTGACTATAACTAGTCAACTAGAATTAAAAACCTTAATCACTCTTTTTGTCTTGTTGTTGGACTTATGCCGTGTTCACATGCTAGTCGGAACTAGGAAACTAAGAAAAGTAAGACTTGATAACTGTTTGCGTTCAAACAATTAGCAAGTCTAACATCTTCGAGTTTCCTACTTCCGACTAGCACTTGAATGCGGCATTAATAGCTCACTTGTGAATAAATATGTGCATGCTGTACTGTAAAGTGATGGTTCACTCCAGAATGAATTGCCTAATTTAGATTGAGTCCACATCCCACCTCCTGTCGTCAATTGTGAAGATCCAGCTAAATCCTGTAATTCCAAATGAATGGGAAAGATGGGACTTCATCATTCAAGATGGTGCATCTCTCATTCATCTGGGATTCAGGCATATAGCTGAATCACAAGAACCTACAAGTGGATCTAGACTAGTTAATATGAAAACAGATCAAATACTTTCTGGGTAACTAGTACCTTACTGTAATAGATTTCCATAAAAAAAAAAATTTAAAAAAAATGCTTTTTCGAAAAACAATATTTTTCAAGCAATAATTTTTCTAGGACTAATCACGTTTACATCCAGTTTCTATGCGAGTAAGTCATACCGTATAAAAAAAATCATGACAGCTGTGACCGAAAAAGGAAGTTTCAGCACAATTTTATAAATGCTGCCATTTGTTTGTAAATATTGCGGGTCTTATTCTTGTGGTATGATGCTTGACTGCTGTTTGACAAATTAAAATATTCTCGCTCTTATCCATAATAACCTCATGTAGACTAGCCTACCTGCACAGCCTACCCACACTCTATCTGAAAACTGTGTGCATGTGCCAAGACCAGAGTAGGCACATTTGCTATTTAACGCAACAGTTTTTGTGACAAAACTATCAGAGTTGGAAATAAGATGGAAACACAAACTTTTGATTTTTATTTGGTACATGAAAACATAAGCAAAAGTATATTTTGTGTGCACCACGTCATCATGCACTGATTTATACCCGCAACAGGTCAGCTTGGTGGAAACACACCACTTTTGGGAAAATGTTCATGTTTTCGTTGTGTATTTTAGAATATTCGCATGAAAATGTGTCTCCAATTGAATGGAAATCTAGCTATTGTCTGGGTAGGGAGGGGAAAACTAGCTGTTATTGGCAGAGGTTTGGAACTCTTTGTTTTTGGTCTATTAATCAATTTACTGCATGGGGGATGTCACCATCGAAAGCTGAAACTCCTAGCCATGCAAACCTGCTGATTAGAAGGTCCTGTGTAGATTGCTTTTCAACCAGCAAATATCAGGAAATTACACTGAACACATTTTTTCACTCTTAGTGTTCGTTGCATCAGCTGATACAATTTTGACTAGCTGGGCCTTTAAATGCCCACGAGTAAAAATCCACTTTTTTGCGATGAAAGACGATAGCCAGAGTATTTATTTTTTATTTATTTTATTTCACCTTTATTTAACCATGTAGGCAAGTTGAGAACAAGTTCTCATTTACATTTGCGACCTGGCCAAGATAAGGCAAAGCAGTTCGACACATACAACAACACAGTTACACATGGAGTAAAACAAACAGTCAATAATACAGTAGAAAAATAAGTCTATGTACAATGTGAGAAAAGGAGGTGAGATAAGGGAGGTAAAAGGCAACAAAAGGCCATGGTGGCGAAGTAAATACAAGTATACCCATGATGTAAGTCAATGTTATCGTTTTAGTCAAAGTATGATATATTTGGAATCAGATTTTCCCTGAGTCTTCTGTGTCTTCCTATGAGATGACGTGCAAATTATTTTTATTTCAGGGCTGGGTTTTATGCCGCGTTCACAAGGTAATCCTACCTAGCTCACTTGCGAATAAATACGACTGTGACCTTAATTGCCTACTGTCTGTAAACTGTTAGTGTCTTAACGACCGTTCCACAGGTGTATGTCCATTAATTGTTTATGGTTCATTGAACAAGCATGGCAAACAGTGTTTAATCCCTTTACAATGAAGATCTGTGAAGATCTGCTCAGAATCTTTTTTTTTTTGCTAATTTGTTGAACACGGCATGTGATTAACTACAACCAGTTAGCAAGGCAGAAATTTCAGAGTCTCCTAGTTCTGACGAGATGTGAACTCAACATTATACAGTAGTGTGGTGGCGGGTATAGGTTTCCCAACTTGTTTTTCAGTGGGCATTGCTTGTTTCTTAAGAGTAAGCTGTAGGGGGGGGGGGTTCTAAACTGACATGGAATTGTTTTAAGATGATGATACTGTGGATCATTTAGATATTTGATTTTGAATTTAACTTTGTACATATTTTTTTATGTTTTAGGTATAAAAAGATATATAAAAAACAATTATTTTATCAAATATTGAATTTGGCCTTTACTGCTATCACCCATAGAAACACACTGAATAACACATTCATAAATGGCAAAAAAAGACCATCAAATAAATCATGAGGAAAAAGATTTTGAAGAGACAGACTGTCCTAAACACAGCAAAAAAAGAAACGTCCCTTTTTCAGGACCCTGTCATTCAAAGATAATTCATAAAAATAAAAAAAACTTCACAGATCTTCATAGTAAAGGGTTTAAACACTGTTTGCCATGCTTTTTCAATGAACCATAAACAATTAATGGACATGCACCTGTGGAAAGGTCGTTAAGACACTAACAGCTTACAGACGGTAGGCAATTAAGGTCACAGTTATGAAAATTTAGGACACTAAAAAGGCCTTTCTACTGACTCTGAAAAACACCAGAAGAAAGATGCCCAGTGTCCTTGCTCATCTGTGTGAACGTGCCATAGGCATGCTGCAAGGAGGCATGAGGACTGCAGATGTGGCCAGGGCAATAAATTGCAATGTCCGTACTGTGAGACGCCTAAGACAGCACTACAGGGAGACAGGACGGACAGCTGATCGTCCTCGCAGTGGCAGACCACGTGTAACAACACCTGCACAGGATCGGTACATCCGAACATTACACCTGCGGGATAGGTACAGGATGGCAACAACAACTGCCCGAGTTACACCAGGAACGCACAATCCCTCCATCAGTGCTCAGACTGTCCACAATAGGCTGAGAGAGGCTGGACTGAGGGCCTGTAGGCCTGTTGTAAGGCAGGTCCTCACCAGACATTACTGGCAACAACGTCGCCTATGGGCACAAACCCATCGTCGCTGGACCAGACAGGACTGGCAAAAAGTGCTCTTCACTGATGAGTCGCGGTTTTGTCTCACATGGGGTGATGGTCGGATTCACGTTTATCGTCAAAGGAATGAGCGTTACACAGAGGCCTTTACTCTGGAGCAGGATCGATTTGGAGGTGGAGGGTCCGTCATGGTCTGGAGCGGTGTGTCACAGCATCATCGGACTGAGCTTGTTGTCATTACAGGCAATCTCAACACTGTGCGTTACAGGGAAGACATCCTCCTCCCTCATGTGGTACCCTTCCTGCAGCCTCAGCCTGACATGGCCCTCCAGCATGACAATGCCACCAGCCATACTGCTCATTCTGTGCATGATTTCCTGCAAGACAGGAATGTCAGTGTTCTGCCATGGCCAGCGGAGAGCCCGGATCTCAATCCCATTGAGCACGTCTGGGACCTGTTGGATTGGAGGGTGAGGGCTAGGGCTATTGCCCCCAGAAATGTCCGGGAACTTGCAGGTGCCTTGGTGGAATAGTGGGGTAACATCTCACAGCAAGAACTGGCAAATCTGGTGCAGTCCATGAGGAGGAGATGCACTGCAGTACTTAATGCAGCTGGTGGCCACACCAGATACTGACTGTTATTTTTGATTTTGTGTCCCTTTGTTCAGGGACACATTTTTCAATGTCTGTTAGTTACATGTCTGTGGAACTTGTTCAGTTTATGTCTCATTTGTTGAATCTTGTTATGTCATACAAATATTTACACATGTTAAGTATGCTGAAAATAAAATAAATGCAGTTGACATTGAGAGGACGTTTTTTTTTTTCTTTTTATGAGGTTTCTACATTGTAGAATAATAGTGAAGACTATGAAAAACTATGAAATAACATATGGAATCATGTAGTAACCAAAAAAAAGTGTTAATCTAAATATATTTTATATTTGAGGTTCTTCAAATAGCCACCATTTGCCTTGATGACAGCTTTGCACACTCTTGGCATTCTCTCTGCTTCACCTGGAAGGCTTTTCCAATAGTCTTGAAGGAGTTCCCACATATGCTGAGCACTTGTTGGCTGATTTTCCTTCACTATGCAGTCCAACTCATCCCAATCCATCTCAATTGGGTTGAGGTTGGGTGATTCTGGAGGCCAGGTTATCTGATGCAGCAATCCATCACTCTACTTGGTCAAATAGCCCTTACACAGCCTGTAGGTGTGTTGGGTCATTGTCCTGTTGAATAATAAATGATAGTTCCACTAAGCCCAAACCAAATAGGATGGCGTATAGCTGCAGAATGCTGTGGTAGCCATTCTGGTTAAGTGTGCCTTGAATTCTAAATAAATCACAGACAGTGTCACCAGCAAAGCACCCCCACACCATAACACCACCTCCTCCCAATTTTGGGGCTTCACCATGTTTCATCGAAATGTACAGCTGTGTGTCGTCCACATAGCAGTGAAAGTTAACATTATGTTTCTGAATGACATCACCAAGAGGTAGAATATATAGTGAAAACAATAGTGGTCCTAAAACAGAACCTTGAGGAACACTGAAACGTACAGTTGATTTGCCAGAGGACAAACCATCCACAAAGACGAACTGATATATTTCAGACAGATAAGATCTAAACCAGGCTAGAACTTGTAGACCAATTAGGGTTTGCCAATCTCTCCTAAAGAACGTGGTGATCAATGTTGTCAAAAGCCACACTAAGATCTAGGAGCACAAGGACAGATGCAGAGTCTTTGTCTGACGCCATTAAAAGGTAATTAACCACCTACAAGAGTGCAGTCTCAGTGCTATGATTGGGTCTAAAACCAGACTGAAGCATTTCATATACATTATTTGTTGTCAGGAGGGCAGTGAGTTGCTGTGCAATAGGTTTTTCTAAATTATTTGAGAAAAATGGTAGATTCGATATAGGCCGATAGTTTTTTACATTTTCTGGGTCAAGGTTTGGCTTTTTCAGGAGTGGCTTTATTACTGCCACTTTTAGTGAGTTTGGTACACATCTGGAGGATAGGGAGACATTTATTATGTTCAACATAGGAGGGCCAAGCAATGGAAGTAGCTCTTTCAGTAGTTCAGTTGGAATAGGTTTCCAGTAAGCAGCTTGAAGGTTTAGAGGCCATGACTATTTTCATGAATGTGTCAAGAGATATCGGATTAAAAACTTCAGTGTCTCCATTGATCCTAGGTACTGGGAGTTCTGTGCAGACTCGGGAGAACTGAGTTTTGGAGAAATATGCAGATTGAAAAAGGAGTCCGTAATTTGCTTTCTTATAATCATGATCTTTTCGTTGAAGTTCACTTCACTGCTGAAGTGAAAGGCATCCTCTCTTGGGGAATGCTGCTTTTTAGTTAGCTTTGCGACAGTATCAAAAATACACTTTGGATTGTTCTTATTCTCCTAAATTAAGTTGGAAAAATAGGATGATCGAGCAGCAGTGAGGGCTCTTCGGTACTGTCGTTCCAAGCTAGTCGGAAGACTTCCAGTTTGGTGGAGCGCTATTTCTGTTCCAATTTTCTGGAAGCTTGCTTCAAGGCTCGGGTATACCAGGGAGCTAATTTCTTATGACAAATGTTTTTCGTTTGTACGGGTGCGACTTCATCTAGGGTATTACGCAAGGTTACCTTTAGATCCTCAGTTAGGTGGTTAATTGATTTGTGCACTCCTATGTCCTTGGGAAGGTGGAGGGAGTCTGGAAAGGCATCTAGGAATCTTTGGCTTGTCCGAGAATTTATAGTAGGGCTTTTGATGATCCTTGGTTGGGGTCTGAGCAGATTATTTGTTGCGATTGCAAACGTAATAAGAGGGTTGGCCGATAGTCCAGGATTATGAGGAAAAACATTTAGATACACAATATTTATGTCACGGGACAAAACTAGATCCAGAGTATGACTGTGGCAATGAGTAGGTCCGGAGACAAATTTGACAAAACCCACTGAGTCAATGATGGCTCCGAAAGCACATTTCCCCGGGACTGTCTGGAGAACACTGAATGTCACACAGTCCAGGAGAGACCAAAGGCTATGGTTTACAATGTTTATTTGTCCAATTATGTAGGCTACTATGCCTTTGCAGGAGCACATAGTGGCTCGCTACATAAGATGAATAATAAATAGCGTATTCCTACAAGTGGATATCGAACAATTTAAAGTGGACTTTCCTCTGCATGTCTCTGTGCTGCTCTTTCACTGACAACCAGCAGCTGTTTTCTAAAATTCCACTCTTCCAGATTTTCCAGCTATTTTTCTATAGACCCGCATCTGTGACACACATAGGGCTATATATTAGGCCTAAATTATCAAAGGCTTCAGATAAATAACTTCCCAACGATTTCTCAAGTTATGGTATTTTTGCAGTATTGTGGGGGAAATGTTTCACAGACATACAGGCTACTTTGGCCTACGATTGATTAAGCTACGAAGTATACTTAACAGAAATATAAACACAACATGTGAAGTGTTGGTTTCATGAGCTAAAATAAAATATATAAGCAATGTTCCATATGCACGAAACAGCACGATCATTACACCTTGTGCTGGGGACAATGAAAGGCTACTCTCAGTTGTCACACAACACAATGCCACAGATGTCTCAAGTTTTGAGGGAGCGTGTAATTGGCATGTTGACTGCAGGACTGTCCACCAGAGCTGTTAGAAAATGTAATGTTAATTTCACTACCATAAGCCTCCAACGTTGTTTTAGAGAATTTGGCAGTACCGACAAACGACCTCACAACCACAGACCACAGTGTAACCATGCCAGCCCAGGACCTCCACACCCGGCTTCAACTGAGGAGTATTTCTGTCTGTAATAAAGCCCTTTTGTGGGGAAAAACTGATTCTGATTGGCTGGGCCTGGGCTGGCTGGGCCTGGGTGGGAGCCCACCCATGGCTGCACCCCTGACCAGTCATGTGAAATCCATAGATTAGAGCCAAATAAATTTATTTAAATTGACTGAATTCCTTATATGAACTGTAACTCAGTAAAATCTTTGAAATTGTTACGTTTATATTTTTGTTCAGTATAATAGGCCTAGGTAGTGTCACGCCCTGACCTATCTTTGTTTTCTTTATTATTTTGGTTAGGTCAGGGTGTGACAAGGGTGGTTGATTTAGTTTTTGTAATGTCTAGGTGTTTTTGTCTTGTCTAGGGTTTTTGTATATCTATGGGGTTTTAGTATGTCTAGGTACAGTGCCTTGCGAAAGTATTCGGCCCCCTTGAACTTTGCGACCTTTTGCCACATTTCAGGCTTCAAACATAAAGATATAAAACTGTATTTTTTTGTGAAGAATCAACAACAAGTGGGACACAATCATGAAGTGAAACGACATTTATTGGATATTTCAAACTTTTTTAACAAATCAAAAACTGAAAATTGGGCGTGCAAAATTATTCAGCCCCCTTAAGTTAATACTTTGTAGCGCCACCATTTGCTGCGATTACAGCTGTAAGTCGCTTGGGGTATGTCTCTATCAGTTTTGCACATCGAGAGACTGAAATGTTTTCCCATTCCTCCTTGCAAAACAGCTCGAGCTCAGTGAGGTTGGATGGAGAGCACTGAACAGCAGTTTTCAGTTCTTTCCACAGATTCTAGATTGGATTCAGGTCTGGACTTTGACATGGCCATTCTAACACCTGGATATGTTTATTTTTGAACCATTCCATTGTAGATGTTGCTTTATGTTTTGGATCATTGTCTTGTTGGAAGACAAATCTCCGTCCCAGTCTCAGGTCTTTTGCAGACTCCATCAGGTTCTTCCAGAATGGTCCTGTATTTGGCTCCATCCATCTTCCCATCAATTTTAACCATCTTCCCCTGTCCCTGCTGAAGAAAAGCAGGCCCAAACCAGGATGCTGCCACCACCATGTTTGACAGTGGGGATGGTGTGTTCAGGGTGATGAGCTGTGTTGCTTTTACGCCAAACATAACGTTTTGCATTGTTGCCAAAAAGTTCAATTTTGGTTTCATCTGACCAGAGCACATGTTTGGTGTGTCTCCCAGGTGGCTTGTGGATATCTTTAACTCCCTACTCTTCTACATTTGCACACACTGTACATAGATATTTATATTTTTATTTTATTTTGTGTTATTGACTGTACATTTGTTTATGTGTTGTTACTCTGTGTTGTTGTTTTTGTTGCACTGCTTTGCTTGATCTTGGCCAGGTCGCTGTTGTAAATGAGAACTTGTTCTCAACTGGCCTACTGGTTAAATAAAGGTGAAATTAAAAACCATTATACAACTACCTTTTTTTGCCAAAGCTTGAGATGCTGAATTTTTGGGGGGCCAGCGTTGTTGCCAACCTTACAGAAGTCTATCATGGTACGCTAATACTAGTAAAGGCCCAATGCACTACTTTTGTTAAATAATAATGACACAAAAAAATAAAAAATAATAATATACAGTGGCAAGAAAAAGTATGTGAAACCTGAATTATCTGGATTTCTGCATAAATTGGTCAAAAATAAACAAACATAGTGTGCTTAAACTAATAACACACAAATTATTGTATTTTCATTGTCTATATTGAATACATCATTTAAACATTCACAGTGTAGGCTGGAAAAAGTATGTGAACCCCTAGTCAAATCAAATCAAATTTATTTGTCACATACACATGGTTAGCAGATGTTAATGTGAGTGTAGCGAAATGCTTGTGCTTCTAGTTCCGACAATGCAGTAATAACCAACGAGTAATCTAACCTAACAATTCCAAAACGACTACCTTATACACACAAGTGTAAAGGGATAAAGAATATATACATAAAGATATATGAATGAGTGATGGTACAGAACGGCATAGGCAAGATGCAGTAGATGGTATCGAGTACAGTATATACATATGAGATGAGTAATGTAGGGTATGTAAACATTATATTAAGTAGCATTGTTTAAAGTGGCTAGTGATATATTTTACATAAATTTCCATCAATTCCCATTATTAAAGTGGCTGGAGTTGAGTCAGTGTGTTGGCAGCAGCCACTCAATGTTAGTGGTGGCTGTTTAACAGTCTGATGGCCTTGAGAAAGAAGCTGTTTTTCAGTCTCTCGGTCCCTGCTTTGATGCACCTGTACTGACCTCGCCTTCCGGATGATAGTGTGGTGAACGGGCAGTGGCTCAGGTGGTTGTTGTCCTTGATGATCTTTATGGCCTTCCTGTGACATCAGGTGGTGTAGGTGTCCTGGAGGGCAGGTAGTTTGCCCCCGGTGATGCGTTGTGCAGACCTCACTACCCTCTGGAGAGCCTTACTGTTGTGGGCGGAGCAGTTGCCGTACCAGGCGGTGATACAGCCCGATAGGATGCTCTCGATTGTGCATCTGTAGAAGTTTGTGAGTGCTTTTGGTGAAAAGCCTAATTTCTTCAGCCTCCTGATGTTGAAGAGGCGCTGCTGCGCCTTCTTCGCGACGCTGTCTGTGTGGGTAGACCAATTCAGTTTGTCCGTGATGTGTACGCCGAGGAACTTAAAACTTACTACCCTCTCCACTACTGTCCCATCGATGTGGATAGGGGGGTGCTCCCTCTGCTGTTTCCTGAAGTCCACAATCATCTCCTTTGTTTTGTTGACGTTGAGTGTGAGGTTATTTTCCTGACACCACACTCCGAGGGCCCTCACCTCCTCCCTGTAGGCCGTCTCGTCGTTGTTGGTAATCAAGCCTACCACTGTAGTGTCGCCCGCAAACTTGATGATTGAGTTGGAGGCGTGCATGGCCACGCAGTCGTGGGTGAACAGGGAGTACAGGAGAGAGCTCAGAACGCACCCTTGTGGGGCCCCAGTGTTGAGGATCAGCGGGGTGGAGATGTTGTTACCTACCCTCACCACCTGGGGTCGGCCCATCAGGAAGTCCAGTACCCAGTTGCACATGGCGGGGTCGAGACCCAGGGACCCAGGGTACTATGGTGTTAAATGCTGAGCTGTAGTCGATGAACAGCATTCTCACATAGGTATTCCTCTTGTCCAGATGGGTTAGGGCAGTGTGCAGTGTGGTTGAGATTGCATCGTCTGTGGACCTATTTGGGCGGTAAGCAAATTGGAGTGGGTCTAGGGTGTCAGGTAGGGTGGGGGAGATATAGTTTAATGACCTCTCCAAAAGCTAATTGGAGTCAGGAGTCAGCTAATCTGGAGTCCAATCAATGAGATGAGAGTGGAGATGTTGGTTAGAGCTGCCTTGCCCTATAAAAAACACTCACAAAATTTGAGTTTGCTATTCACAAGAAGCATTGCCTGATGTGAACCATGCCTCAAACAAAATAAATCTCAGAAGTGTACTTGCATAAATATAGAAAGGGTTACAAAAGTACATCTGAAAGCCTTGATGTTCATCAGTCCACAGTAAGACAAATTGTCCATAAATGGAGAAAGTTCAGCTCTGTTGCTACTCTCCTTAGGAGTGGCCTTCCTGCAAAGATGACTGCAAGAGCACAGCACAGAATGCTCAATGAGGTTAAGAAGAATCCTAGAGTGTCAGCACCAGAAATCTCTGGAACATGCTAACATCTCTGTTGACGAGTCTACGATACGCAAAACACTAAACAAGAATGGTGTTCATGGTGGGGCACCACGGAAGAAGCCACTCCTGCGCAAAAAAACCATTGCCGCACAACTGAAGTTTGCAAAAGTGCAACTGGATGTTCCACAGCGCTACTGGCAAATTATTCTGTGGACAGTGAAACTACAGTTGAGTTGTTTGGAAGGAACACACAACACTATGTGTGGAGAGAAAAAAGGCATAGCACACCAACATCAAAACCTCATCCCAACTGTAAAGTATAGTGGATGGAGCTTCATGGTTTGGGGCTGCTTTGCTTCCTCCAGGCCTGGACAGCTTGCTATCATTGACGGAAAAAATTCAATCCCAAGTTTATCAAGACATTTTGCAGAAGAATGTTAGGCTATCTGTCCGCCAATTGAAGCTCAACAGAAATCAGGTGATGCAACAGGACAACAATCCAAAACACATAAGTAAATCAACAACAGCATGGCTTCAACAAAAGAAAATATGCCTTCTGGAGTGGCCCAGTCAGAGTCCTGACCTCAACCCGATTGAGATGCTGTTGCATGACCTCAAGAGAGTAGTTCAAACAAGACATCCCAAGAATATTACTGAACTGAAAAAAGTTTTGTAAAGAGGAATGGTTCTCTTTAAAATTCATCCTGACTGTTGTGCAGCTACAGAAAACGTTTGGTTGAGGTTATTGCTGCCAAAGGAGGGTCAACCAGTTATTAAATCCAAGGGTTCACATACTTTCCCACCCTGCACTGTGAATGTTTTCACGGTGTGTTCAATAAAGACATGAAAACGTATAATTGTTTGTGTGTCATTAGTTTAAGCAGACTGTGTTTGTCTATTGTTGTGACCTAGATGAAGCTCACATCAAATTTTATGACCAATTTATGCAGAAATCCATGTATTTCTAAAGGTTTCACATACTTTTTCTTGCCACTGTATAAAATATAGCATTTATCAATATAGCTAGTACAGTATATTGTTTTTTAGGGGGTGCTACAGCACAGTCAGCACCCCTACTTCCTGCGGCTATGCCTCAGTTGCTTAAAAGCTTGCCAGTCTGGGCCTAAGCCTGTGTTCTTTCGATCTACCTTTAAACCTGAATCTTTTTTAAGGGATTATGATTTTCCACAATAGTATTGATGAGACTCAAAGCTAAATCTGGTTCAGGGACAGCTGAAATACAATCAAGGTCACTAAAATAAAGATTGTGTAAAAAAGCCTGTTCACTGAAGTTTTTTAAATTAGTCTGTGATGACACAAGGCTTAGATTTTTGTATTCTCACATCTCTAACACACACAACTGGGCAATGGTCACTATGTCTTCGGGCGAAGACACCAGTAGAAACATATTTCTCAGGTATTCATTAAAATACAATCAATCAGAGTTGACTTTGAAGGATATTTAGGGTTATGCCGTGTAGGCTTAGTCACTAGCTGGCCTAGGTTTAGATCCTTAATCCCTACCACATACATGTGTACTCCTCCTTTTCTTTCTTAGATTTCCTCTCTCATTTCCGTTCCTCCTTTTCTATATCCCTTTCTTTTTCTCCTTTCCTAGCTTTCTTTCCTTTCCTAGCTTCCTTTCCTTCCCAACCTAAATGTTCTCTCCCCCTTCCCTATTCTCATCTCCTTTCCTCTTTTTCTAGCTCCCTTTTCCTAGCTTCCTTTCCTTTCCTAATTTTCTTTCTTAAATTCCTTTTAATCCGTTCCTCGCTCCTTTCCCTAACTCCCTTTATTTTCCTCCTTTCTTTCCTGCCCTAGCTTCCTTTCCTCCTTTCCTTGCTTCCTTTCTTTCCCTACATCCCTTTCCTCACCTCCATCCCTATCTAACTTTCCTAGCTTCCTTTCCTTCTTCCTTTTCTTTCCTCATTTTCTTTCCTAGATTCCTTTTCTCGCTCCCTTTCCTTGTCTCCTTTCCTAACTCTCTCTATTTCTCCTTTCCTAGCTTCCTTTCCTTTCCTAGCTTCCTTTAGAGAAGCACCTGCTTTCAATATACTTTGTATCCCTAATTTACTCAAGTGTTTCCTTTATTTTATGGCAGGTATCAACAACGCACAGTAGAGAGGAAAGGAACGGAAGAAGGAAAGGAAGTTAGGAAAAGAGGAAATGAAAGGACGCTCAGAAAGAAGGAAATTAGTCTAGGAAAGAAAAGGAGCTGCAGTCTAACTTTTGGGGCAAATTGTCCAAATTCACATAGAAATATGAGGTATAGATCTGTCACTCATTCAAAACAAGTCTAAGAAGCGGTAAATCTATTTTATGTGCGCTATTTCTATGCCTCCCGTTAAGTTTAGTATAGAGAATCATTGTACCAGCTAAACCGCTGTGAAATATATTTTCTATAACAAAAAAATATAGTATTTTCAGCTGTTTGAAGCTGATGTACAAAACTCAAAGTAAAATAATCAAAAACTAAATTTAAGTGCTTGGTTTGTCACAAACGTATTAGAACTGTTGGATTTTTAGCAGCCAGGAAATAGCGGTGCGATTTCTGTATAGTACAGCTTTAACGCCTTGATCAGACTGACCGCCAATGCAGCATAATCGATTCTGATTCTGTTTGTAGTTGATATGTGTGCAAGTTCAACATTTACCTTTTGCTACTATTTCTGTCAAGTCTACCTATACAATTTGATGCATACGTTAAGACTGTTTTCGTTTTTACTAAACAGTGCGTTCTAAATAGTACATACGGTGTATTGGCAAGACAGATTTCTAACATGACCACTGTCTCTTTAAAAAATTGACGGTGCGTGGTCTGTGTAGAACAGTTGCAGACTGGGATAGCTTACAGTAACACGCACACTGAACCAGTGTGGCTTCATCTCTGTCAGCTACCAAAGTGATCCACGGTACAGGCAAGTATGTCGTTATTTAATATTTTCCCTTGGTGAAAACGGAATATACGAGTTATCTTTGAATATAACCACGAGCTGTTTAGTTATTTGGAATCGTTTAGCGGGATATTTTCATCCATGTACCAATGAATCAGCTAGCAAGCTAACTTTCACATGACGTTAGCCAACTCCTGTTGGCAATGTTAACTAGCCTAACCTTCCCGTTTTAAAGTGCAGCTAGTTAGCGTTTGTAAAATTGCGAACACGTTAGCACACTTTCTGGTTTAAACAAACTCAATTACCAACTGTTAACTTAGCCAGCTAACGTTAGCTGGCTAACGTTGTCATTGCAACCACAGGCGCTTGAATGCTAACATTAGCTTAGTTCTAGCTAACAAGCTAGCTGACCAATGTGACTAAGTTCTGTATTTACTATAACCATATACACCAGTCTAACAAGTGAACCGACAATTGATGGCAGTACTAGCTATAGCCGTCACGATGTCCCTGGCACGTGTATCAACCACATGGCTAAAGTTAACAGGATGGTTGTTTGCAGCCAGGAACAACTAGCTATATTGTTTGCGCCTGTCGGTCGTAACGTTGCATACCACTCTAGTCCAAGTCTCGCTGCACGTACATCTTGTGTAACAGCTGTCCGCATTTGTTAGGCTAGCCGTTGACTGAATAATAGCCAATTCCTGACATCTGTTCCAAGTCAAATCACACTGCCCTCTTCCATAGGTGACATTACACTTTGTAGCTGATATCCTACTGCAGCAATATTATTGTACCCCAGAATTGGAACTTATCTAGAATGGTGCTTCCTCTAATAACCTTCCCAAAACAATTATTTGCTATATTAAATGCAGTCTTCATTTTCTGTTCCTACAGGCTTGTTTCCCCCTCAAATCTTCTCACACGAGTTGTGTGTTTTGTGCAGGGTCTGTTGTAGCCATGTCTGCAAAGAAGGCTCTTAAGAGACATAAGGAAAGTAAACCAGAGGAAGTAAAGGATCCTAAGAAAGTTAAAGGTGAAGCCAATATGAAGTCTATTGTTAGATGTTCAATCTCATTGTCAAGCCGCCTACTTGAACACACCCCTAGTATGAGTCCTTTGAAATAGAATCATCATTAGCATCTGTGCTTGTTAATTGTGCCATTTTCATAAAGATACTACAGTTTGTATTAAATAATACTGTTGGTGTCAGTTTCCCACAGCAGCTATGGGCAGGAGAAGGGTCTGGTTCTAGTGCTGGGCCAAGGGGACGTAGGACAGCTGGGTCTGGGAGAGGACATCATGGAGAGGAAGAGGCCGGCCCTGGTGACCCTGCCTGAGGGTGTGGTGCAGGTGGCGGCGGGGGGCATGCACACAGTCTGTCTCAGTGACACTGGATATGTGAGTGAATCATAAATCCAGATTAACAATGCTACTGGTCTTTTTAAAAAATCACTGAAGTTTGAGACTTATCTCCCTCGTTAACTTTAAGCATCAGCTGTCAGAGCAGCTTACCGATCGCTGCAGCTGTACAATGCCCATCTGTAAATAACCCATCCAACCAACTACCTGTCTCATCCCATATTTGTTTTTTTTTCTACTCTTTTGCACACCAGTATTTCTACTTGCACATCCTCATCTGCGTATATATCACTCCAGTGTCAATTGCTAAATTGTAATTACTTTGCCACTATTGGCCTATTTATTGCCTTACCTCCTTACTTCATTTGCACACACTGTATACAGATGTTATTGACTGTACGTTTGTTCCCATGTTTAACTCTGCTTTTGTCATGCTGCTTTATTTTGGCCAGGTCGCAGTTGTAAATGAGAACTTGTTCTCAACTGGTTAAATTTAAGGTGGGAGGAAAAAATGCTCAATTGAGAATATCTATTGGAAATGCTTTTTAGTTCAGGCCCTGTATTCATGAATTGGCTCAGAGCTGTTTATTTCATCAACAATAATGAAAAATACTTGTCTTTTTCCTGACGCAAACTAATGACGATAACGAGATGAAATGCCTTTAACTATAATTATTAAAAATGGAATTGTAGCCTTGTCCAAATAGGCCTATCTTAATGTGAACATTGTTGAAGTTGGAGGTGAATATGTGACCAACTACAAAAGAGGAAATTATTAAAACGCCTGTTGGCTAAATCTAAAATGGCTGCCAAAATTAACACTGGCTCATAGTAAGAGTGCTGATCTAGGATGTCTTATTTTAAAAGGCAAAACTGATCCTAGATCAGCACTCCTACTTGGGAGACACTTTTTGAATATAAGCCCTGGACTAAGATTAACCTGGGGCTGAGAAACCGTATCTTAAGGATATATGACTTTGCTTAGTAACAAGATGCTTGTCACTGGTGTAGATCTACACGTTTGGCTGCAATGACGAGGGTGCTCTGGGTCGAGAGACTACAGAGGAGGGCTCCGAGATGGTGCCAGGAAAGGTGGCCCTGAACGAGAGGGTGGTTCAGGTGTCTGCTGGGGACAGTCACACAGCTGCACTCACAGACGACGGCGCAGTATACATCTGGGGCTCTTTCAGGGTGAGTAGGGGACAGGGTTTAACTGCTGTCAAACACCCTGGAAACTGTTTATGCACCGTTCTGTTACTCAAATAATCTTAAATGGACTTTCCATTGACTTGCATTGCATCTGCCTTTAACTAATCAAATAGAATACAATTTTATTTGTGACATGCTTTGTAAACAGGTGTGGACTAACAGTTAAATGCTTATGGGCTTTTCTCAACAATGCAGAGAAAGGAAATGGAAAAATAGACATTAATACATGTAATAAATACACAATGAGTGAACTTGGTTATATACACAGGGTTCATATACCGAGTCGATGTGCAAGGGGTACGAGGTAGATATGTACATGCACTGTATAACTAGGAATAAAGTAACAGATAATAAACAATAGCAACAGCATATGCCATATCTATCATATAACAAATTCAGAGAACCTGCAATTCTCAATAATTTTACACATTGTCCCATTTGCATCAGGATAACAGCGGAGTCATTGGTCTACTAGAGCCTATGAAGAAGGTTACTGTGCCTGTCAAGGTCCCCGTGAAAGGGCCTGTGATGAAAATAGCATCAGGTGAGAAATGGGGGCTCTGTCCCTAACCTTCTTTAAGGTTTCTCTGCATAAGTTCTGCTTCCCCGGAGGTCTGGACCACGTTCAATAAAAATATAATGATTAGAACTGACGTGATTCCTTCTGTAGGTCAATGCATGTTTGGCATACATCTGAGCTTTCTACCATATTGTTTCTTGCTCAATGCTGCCCTGGTTATAAGACCATATTCATGACCTCTGACCCTCAGGTAATGACCACTTGGTGATGCTGACCGCAAGCGGCGACCTCTACACATCAGGCTGCGGAGAGCAGGGGCAGCTGGGAAGGGTGCCAGAGCTCTTTGCCAACCGAGGGGGCAGGAAAGGGCTGTGTATGTACCAACTGAAACCATTTACCTCTGACACAGTATTTATTCAGCTGCAGTTTGGGTGTGAGCACTCAAATGATGAATGGATATCTACCATTCTGTTTTGACTGCTATGGGTGACAGTGTTTCTGTATGATTACAGTGCGGTTGCTGATACCTCAGATTGTGAAGGTCCAGTCTAGGGGCAAAGTTCACTTCACAGATGCCTTCTGTGGTGCTTATATGACCATTGCTGTGTCAAAAGAAGGCCACGTCTACGGATTTGGACTGTCAAACTACCATCAGCTTGGTGAGCATAAGATAAAAATATATTCGACAACCTTCAGAAATACTGTAACAGAACTTGGTTTGTCCCTCCAATTTGAGCTTAATTCATCAACTATAGCTAGGTTTCCATCCAATTGGCAACAGATTTTCATTGTTTAAAATCTGCATTAAGAAATATGCACATTTTTACTTTGGTGGTTATGTAAATATATGCGCGCGCATAAAGGCATTTCCATCAGCATTTTTTAAAAAGTGACATGTACTGTATTTGCATAGAAAGGTTGGCTGGAAACCTGGTTATTTATGCACACTGAGTCTCTGATCTGCTCTAGAATTGCAGTTGGGTGTGTTGGTGAGTCACACAGTACCAATTAACCATAGACCTCCTGTACTAATGTTTCCAGGGACCAAACTCATCAGCACATGCTTCGTTCCAATAAAACTTACCACCTTCAAAAACTCCACCATTAACTGGATTGGCTTCTCAGGGGGACAGCACCACACAGTCTGCCTCGACTCTGCCGGTAAGCGCTTCGGGGCCCATCTTTTATTTTAAACTCTCTTGATCAGATCAACTATGTTAGAACTTGGACTGTTCAAGAATCTGTCAACTGCATAGTGCAGCACAAATTGGGAAGATAGTGATGGCTCCTTCTCTGTCCTATAGGGAAGGTGTACAGCCTGGGCCGGGCGGAGTATGGGCGTCTGGGTCTGGGCCAGGGGGCAGAGGAGAAGAGCGAGCCCACGCCTGTGGAAGGACTGGATGAAGCCCAGGTGGTGGCATGTGGGGCATCGGTCAGCTACGCTGTCACCAAACAAGGTGAGGTCATAGCTAGTGTATTTTTGGTTTATAAAAAATAATCACCTGCTGCTGTTGTGCATGTCTACATTGTGTGTAATTGTGATAGGAATGACTCCAAGGCCGTTGTCTGTATATGGTCCACTGATGTGTGTTTATTGCAGGATCTGTGTATGCCTGGGGTATGGGCACTAACCTCCAGCTTGGCACGGGTGAGGAGGATGATGAATGGAGCCCTGTAGAGATGACAGGCAAGCAGCTGGAGAACCGCATAGTACTGATGGTCGCCAGCGGCGGGCAGCACACAGTCCTGCTGGTCAAAGACAAGCAGGAGAGTTGATGTATCCTCAGGCAGGGGAAGGTTGATCTTGTTGGTCTGCACCAGAGGGATCTGCGTTAAATACCTACATGTGGGTGAGGGGTTTGTGGACGAATGTGCCTTCCTGTGCTGAGCCAGGTAAGCTGTGGAGGGAGTGTGGTGATGGGGCAGTGGTGAGACTGACTAGTCTCTGTTAAAGAGGGCTCTGATCTCTCCCACTCAGTGCAAAAATCCCCTAATGTATTTGGATGTGATCATTAAGAAAGAGAAACACTTTTTTTTAAAAATCTAGTTTGTTTAGTTATTTTTGTATGACAATCTTTAGGATGCCAGTGTGTGTGGGGAAAATAGTGGACGAGCCTTTTAATGAAATCCCAAGTCACAGCCTTTTAAGATTCCCATTTTTGTTCCAAGCAATAACCCCCCCCCCCCCCTTCCCATGGCATCAGTAAGATGAGTACTTGTATTTCATGTCAGCAAGGTCCTTTTGCTTGAACCATGTAGTTGAGACAGCTGTTCACTGTACCCCCTTGCACAATTATTTGCTGGTCCAACTTGGAAATAAAGTACAATTTTACTGTTTGGATATTATTTTTTTCACACTGCAATGGCAAACTTTGTCCAGGGGTTGTCGCTGGTAATACATTGAGGGCCTAATAAGATGGCCATAGTGATGACTTGAGTAAGACAGCCACACATTTATCAGTCTGTCAACATATTTCTAAAAGGCAGACAGTGTAAATTAAAATCACTTGAAGTTGCAAATGATTGTTCTGTGGCGTAGCTCAACCACAGGCTGCCTTTTGTGCTCGTGAGAAGGGAAATGTTGTGTCCTTGGATTTTTGCAATCGCTTTCATCTGACTAATGAATCATTAAGTATGTGGGATTGTTTTAAAAAGCCCCAGTAGATCCCATTTTTCTCAAAGCTTTGAAATTCCAAAGAACCTCATGAATGCAAGATGTTAGTTGGCTCCCGAGTGACGCAGCGGTCTAAGGCGCATCTAGGCCTGCCCTGGCATGACGTTTTTAAGATTCTACTGAGTTACGGATAATAAGGAAATCAGTCCATTGAAATAAATGACTGGGAATACAGATGCATAAAAATGTAGGGGCGTGGATCAGTAAACCAGTCAGTATCTGGTGTGAGCACCAATTTATAATTGTTTTTATTATTGAAAACGTTGCCCCATTCTTCTCTAGCTAATTAAAAGTTTCTCTATATCTTCTCACACTTCTAATGTTGCTACAGTAGCCTATGCTTCAGAGGGGGGAGGGATAGGTGGCCTAAACACACCCATTGACAAAGATTTTCAGCTTGCAGGCAGATGCTGGTATATGTTTCTGAGGGCTTTGCATAGATGCTTCGTTTCATTTTTTTTGTGGTTCTAGAAAAAAATACCTGGAGTGTAAAATAAAGTTATTCAAAACATGGTTCTATTCCAGAACAGCATTGATCACTTTTGTTCCGGTTCCAACTCCTGGTCCTCCTTGTTGGCTAGCGGGAGCGACACCAGTAGACAGTGTCCTTTGCTCCTGCTTGCCGAACACCTGCCCTCACCCTGTTGTTAACAGAACTGCAGGAAAACAGTGCCTAGCAGGCGGTGGGTGAAGGACCGGTTACCCCTGCCTCCCACTAGCACAGCAGGTGTATATATATACACACATAGAGTTGAAGTCAGAAGTTGGTGTAAAAAGGGGGATTTTTGCAAGCCGAAGAACATCGTCCCAACCGTGATGCACGGGGGTGGCAGCATCATGTTGTGGGGGTGCTTTGCTGCAGGAGGGAAAGGTGCACTTCACAAAATAGATGGCATCATGAGGCGGGGAAATTATGTGGTTATATTGAAGCAAAATCTTAAGACATTAGTCCAGGGGTGAAAATCTGATATGAACTTGAGGGGACAGTTACATAACATTTTCTCAAGAGCAATTCCTGAGGGGGACTCCAAAAGTAGTGCTGTAACACATAGCCTACATTGTAATATGTTAAATGTATATTGAGGAACCATAATTGCTACAACTGGATAATTGATAGGCACAGTAGGGTTGTTCCAACTTGTTCAAATGTTTAAATCTGTCACGCTCATTGAAATGAGTGGACCAAGATGCAGCGTGGCATGTTTCCATCCTTTTATTAGAAGAGAAACTTAAAGCACAAAAAAACAAAACGAATAAACAAAACGTGAAGCTACATGCAGTGCAGAAAGCAACTACACACAAACATAGTCAAGATCCCACCAATCACAGTGGGGAACATGGCTACCTAAATATGATCCCCAATAAGAGACAACGATAAACAGCTGCCTCTGATTGGGAACCATATCAGGCCACCATAGAAATACAATTCCCCTAGATAACCCACCCTACATCACACCCCAAACCAACCAACATAGAGAATAAACAGCTCTCTATGGTCAGGGCGTGACAAAATCATTATAATACTACTACTAATTATAGTTATAGCAGTGTTCCTTATCAGTCCATTAAGTATTTACAACCAGCAATACCAAGAAAGGCCAGTAGGCGGCAATGGTACTGTACACTGTGTATGGGTGCAGTTTTCGTAAATACAATGAGCATGGTGCCATCTCATCTAAATGAATAGCCATTGAGAACCTTCACAAAGTGGTCTTCGTATTGAATTTACCTTTTTAATTGTACTTTTTCTGATACATTTATATAGTCATTAAATATGTGCCACTGGCCTGAGTCGACTACAATATCTTTACAAGAACAAGCTCAGGATAAGTTCAGTTCTAGAAGTGAAATAACTATTTCAATGAATATGCCCTATAGTGATCCACTGCTTTGCCAGCAAATCGTCTTGAGCGTGTCTCAATGGAGTCAATCAATGTTGTTGCTTTCTCATACAGTGCAAGGTAGCTTTCGTCATTTCTGCTGTTAACCCCACGCGCTGGATAACTGGTAGTTTGATAGTTTTGATGTGAGTGTTTAAATGGCTTTCCTCCAGTTCCTAAATCCTGCACTAATGAAGGCAGCATCCGCTCTTTGGCCAAAAGATGGCTGGCTTGAAAACCCTTGGCTACAGTGAACACAACACTCCTTTTATTGATGGATTATAATGTAGCCAGAGGAAATTGCGAAACCATCTCTCTTGAAACATCACTCTGTTGGCAAGAGTTTGCAGTTCTATAAATTGTAGGTGTGGCTGATATGGTTTTGTACCATCACTGAGGTAACTGGACAATGCTGTGCCACTGTCCCCTATACTGGTGCTACTGGCAACAAGGTTGACACCTGGGCCTGCCGTGGCTGTGACACTGTCCTCTGAAATCTCTCTTCCCTGGCTCGTTCCCTTTCACCACCCTCACTGACTCACAGTTTGTCTCCTAGAAAATAAATTAGGTGTTTGCCATACTCCTAACTACCGGTACCCATAACTACACAAATAATCACATCAGCAATACCATTACCTTAAACAAATCTTAGTTTAGTCACCAGTTTAAGTTGAGAGTGGGGGTATCCATGGCATTTTCCAATTATGTCCCTAATTTACAAGTCTAAAAAAGAGAGTACCTTTCATAATGTTGCCAAACAAAGGCTCAACCAACTTACCTGAGACTCCCTGTCCATCTGTCCCCAGCTCTGCTGTCTGTGTGCCATTTGTAATTTTAATATAGTTTGTTTTATATTGGCTGTCTTCCAACAATAGCTGAATTTACAGAGCTAGCGAGCACCAATTCCCTTTCTGTGGTGTTTGCTATAATCTTTGCTATCGTCAGTTTACTCCAAGATCCGCACACAAGTGCTTTAAAGTTCCCTAGCGACAATTTAGCTTTTGCAACGAGACCATTATAGATATTTAAGACAATGGTAGAAGAGAGTGTAGTTCTGTTCAGTTTGGAGTTCAGTTTATCGCGAACCTTATCACAGGGACTTCGAAGCACTACAGCTGCATGCTAATCTTGGAATAAACTGACGATAGCAAATATTCCATCTTTGAGGACGCTACATAATGGCATAGGAACTAGCTAGCTTGCTAGCTAATGTTTGCTTTAGTTTGTGCGATAGCTCTGCAAATTCAGCTATTGTGTGTGTGAACCCTGCCAACATAAAACAACTTCGCTATGGTGCGATTGACCTCACGTTAGTTACGTGCATTGAGTGCCTTTTCCGACGGTAGACACGAACCCTCTGTTACCTTGCCAGCTAAGGAACACTACATTGCATTACTAGCTTATCTCTTTGACTCAAATAGCTGCAAACACTGGTTGATGTTACTGTAGCTAGCTAGGAAACATCAGCTAACCACTAGCGAACATAGTAATTTAATGCAGCGAAAATGAAGACTGCTAACAGTTATACATGTGTTTTCTTGTATTGAGTGGTAGAAGTATAGAAATGTCTAACATATCCTTTGTTTGAACTACTTACTGGAGGTCAGCCAACAACGACAGACTGTCAAATTCCCACACATGCACAGTACCTGCATTATGTGCTACTGCTGGGGGGTGGGAGGCAGTGGATCAAACCATTGTGAGGCAAATTAAGTGTCTATAATCAGCACAAGTGCTTTCATTGCGTATTATTAATATTATTGAAATTATAGTTATGTTTACAGTGATATATTGAGGGGGACAAATCATATTCTTTCCAGGATGGTGGGTCGTGTGTCCCCAGTCCCCCCTGGGATTTCAGCCTATGCATCAGTCAGGAAGTTAAAGCTTGGTCGCAAGTGGGTCTTCCAAATGG
Source organism: Oncorhynchus mykiss (assembly GCF_013265735.2). Taxonomy (NCBI): domain Eukaryota; kingdom Metazoa; phylum Chordata; class Actinopteri; order Salmoniformes; family Salmonidae; genus Oncorhynchus; species Oncorhynchus mykiss. Next base: position 36,391,349 of record NC_048567.1, read on the forward strand.
ACAATGACCCCAAGCATACTTCCAAAGTTGTGGCAAAATGGCTTATGGACAACAAAGTCAAGGTATTGGAGTGGCCATCACAAAGCCCTGACCTCAATCCTATAGATGGGCAGAACCGAAAAAGTGTGTGCGACCAAGGAGGCCTACAAACCTGACTCAGTTACACCAGCTCTGTCAGGAGGAATGGGCCAAAATTCATCCAACTTATTGTGGGAAGCTTGTGGAAGGCTACCTGAAATGTTTGACCCAAGTTAAACAATTTAAAGGCAATGCTACCAAATACAAATTGAGTGTATGTAAACTTCTGACCCACTGGGAATGGGATGAAATAAATAAAAGCTGAAATAAATCATTCTCTCTACTATTATTCTGATATTTCACATTTTTAAAATGAAGTGGTGATCCTAACTGACCTAAGACAGAGAATTTTTACTAGAATTAAATGTCAGAAATTGTGAAAAACTGAGTTTAAATGTCATTGGCTAAGGTGTATGTAAACTTCTGACTTCAACTGTATATACACATATATATATATATATATATATATATATATATAATATATATATATATATATATATATATATATATACACATGTACATACATATATATACATATCTTTTTTGTTGTTGTTATATTTCCTTTATTAACCTCCAACCCTACCACCCCTCCCCCAATTGGAGCAAACTAGTGAACAACAACACTTAGGCCTGTATTTCCAGTGTATACATATTATATACATTTTATGAACACAGTCTATTTTACAATAGTTTTATTTTGTTTGTTTTTAACTCTTGTCCTTCCTCTACCCTCAAACTCTCCCATATATTTATGATGTTCATCCGATTTCTATTTGCCATATATTTCAAACTGTGCTCTTTCAAAGTTCAAGTTCTTAACCTATATATGTTTCACGGGCACGGTATGTTTTACATTAGTTATCTTGTTGTTATTAGTCCCAGCTCCATTCATCGCCTCCCATCTATCTCTTAACGCCATCCATACTGGATTTCTATTTGCCATATATTTTTCAACTGTGCTGTGATATTTCACAAAAGTTCTGAACCTTTCTATTCTCAATGTTCCCACAGATTGTACTTTGAAAATAATTGTTTTTGCTAAAAGTATTATTATATTATTAATTGATTGAGTATGACTTTTCGATCGCCCAGTAGTGCTATCTGCAGGGTTAGCTCCAGGTAGATATGACAATTCTTCAGCCATTCTTGGACCTTTTGACCAAAACCATGCAGTACCAAAACAGTACCAAAACAAATGATCTAATGATTCTGCATCTTCGCAGCAAAATATGCAGAGCTGTATAATAATTTAAATGGAATAATTCATAAGTTTTGAATCCAGTGTCTTTTTGCGTATCAGTTCATGAACCATGTGCCATGGAATCGGTATGTCAAAAATCTATTCTCGGGCCTCCCGAGTGGTGCAGGTACAGGTAAGACCATAAGCAAATAAGTAAACTGGGATATGACTAGAGTTAATCAGGGCGATTTTTCCACAAATAGAAAGGTATTTACCTTTACATTTAAAAGAAAACATGAATCATCAGCGTTTAAAACTTTCTGAGAAGTAGCCATTATTTACTATTTTACACCTAGGGTCACTATACATTATTTTAAACAATTTTATAAGAGATTTTCCAAAATTAAAATGTTCCAGGCATTTATATAAAACTCCAGTCATACTTTATCGAAAGCCTTTTCAAAGTCCGCTATGAACAGCAGGCCTGGTTTCACAGATTTTTCCTAGTGTTCTATTGTTTCCATTACTTGCTTGTTTTATTGCCAATGTATCGTCCATGTAAAAAACCTGTCTGATTAGAATAAATAATGTCCAACAATACCTTTTTAATTATATACCCTATATATTTTGCTCAAATATTTGGATCACAACACTGAAGTGTAAGGGGCCTCCAATTTTTTTTATGGACTGTGTCATGGAAAACTAGGTGCGTGTGGAAGAATCAGGCGCAGAGAGCATATAGTTCCACAGGAAGAAGTGCACTTTAATATCGCACCGAAAACGATGCCCACAACACAGGGCACTGAAAAATGTGGACCAACCCAAACACACAGGCTACCAGGTCCGGAGCACGAACACCAAAAATCTTACACATGTAACATAAGAGTAATCCCGCACAAAACAAGGGCGGGTAGCCTAGCTATAAATAAGGAAGCCCATCAAGCAAACACAAAAGACACAGGTGCAACTAATAAGACAAAACAAACAGAAAACGAAAAAGGGATCGGTGGCGGATAGTAGGCCGGTGACGACGACCGCCGAGCACCGCCCGAAAAGGCAGGGGAGCCAACTTCGGCAGAAGTCGTGACAGACTGGATCTTTATATTTCCCACTTGTATCCTGTTTCAGTAAAAATGAAATCAGAACTTCTTGTTGAGTGTCTGATAATCTATCATTTTTATAAGAGTGGTTAAAACATGCTAATAACGGTCCTCTGAGTATATCAAAAAAGGTTTGGTATACCTTAACTGGTATGCTATCCAGCCCTGGAGTTTTCCCGGACTTAAAAGCTTTAACTGCATCAAGAAGTTCCTCCTCTGTAATTTCACCTTCACATTAGTCTTTCTGTATGGCTGCTAATTTTACATTATTAATAGAAAATAAATCCATACAATTAGCTTTGGTTAGAGGAGATGGAGATTTAGGTAGGCCAGTTGAGAACAAGTTCTCATTTACAACTGCGACCTGGCCAAGATAAACCAAAGCAGTGCAACAAAAACAACAACACAGTTACACATGGGATAGACAAACGTACAGTCAATAACACAATAGAAAAATCTATATACAGTGTGTTCAAATGTAGTAAGATTAGATAGGTAAGGCAATAAAAAGGGCATAGTGGCGAAATAATTACAATTTTGCATTAACACTGGTGTGATAGATGTGCAGATGATGATGTGCAAGTAGAGATACTGGGGTGCAAAAGAGCAAAAACAATAACAATATGGGGATGAGGTAGTTGGGTGGACTATTTACAGATGGGCTGTGTACAGGTGCAGTGATCGGTAAGCTGCTCTGACAGCTGATGCTAATAGTTAGTGAGGGAGATGTAAGTCTCCAACTTCAGTGACTTTTGCAATTTGTTCCAGTCATTGGCAGCATAGAACTGGAAGGAAAGGCGGGCAAATGAGGTGTTGGGTTTGGGGATGACCAGTGAAATATACCTGCTGGAGCGCATGCTACGGGTGGGTGTTTACCTAGCAAACACTCATAGATGACCTGGAGTCAGTGGGTCTGGCGACGAATATGTAGCGAGGGCCAGCCAACGAGAGCATACAGGTCGTAATGGTGGGTATTATATGGGGCTTTAGTAACAAAATGGATGGCACTGTGATAGACTACATCCAATTTGCTGAGTAGAGTGTCGGAGGCTATTTTGTAAATGACATCACCGAAGTCAAGGATCGGTAGGATAGTCAGTTTTACGAGGGTATGTTTGGCAGCATGAGTGAAAGAGGCTTTGTTGCAAAATAGGAAGCCGATTCTAGATTTAATTTTGTATTGGAGATGCTTAATGTGAGTGTGGAAGGAGAGTTTACAGTCTAACCAGACACCTAGGTATTTGTAGTTGTCCACATATTCTAAGTCAGAACCATCCAGAGTAGTGATGCTAGTCGGGCGGGTGGGTGCGGGCAACGATCGGTTAAATGCATTTAGTTTTACTAGCGTTTAAGAGCAGTTGGAGGCCACAGAAGGAGTGTTGTATGGCTTTGAAGCTCGTTTGGAGGTTTATTAACACAGTGTCCAAAGAATGGATAGATGCGTAGAGGTGGATCAGAGAATCACCAGCAGCAAGAGCGACATCATTGATATATACAGAGAAACATATGCTTAAAGTACTTTGCTTCCTCCTTCAAAATATAATTTTGCGAATCATAGGTGACTCTGTCATTTGTAACAAGTAAATTGTTTTTGGTAGCATTTCTATGTTGAAGATTAAAAAATAATTTGGTGCATGTTCCCCCATATTCCATCCAGTTTGCTTTATTGTTATAATATATTACACTTAATCTTTGTTGAATAAGTAGCACCTTTTTTGTTGTTGTTTTTCCTCTATCTTATTCTGAGTCTCTACGGTACAGTTTTTATTGCTATCTATCTGTTCTGTTAGACCTTCTATTTCCTTTGTTAGTATGGACTCCTTTGACATAAATTGCTTTTGTTTTTGAGATTAGTACTGAATTGCATGGCCTATAAAGGCAAATTTAAAAGTGTCCATACAATAAGCGGATTTGCTGTACCAATGTTGTGTATGAAAAATGCAGTTATAAATTCCTCTGTCCTAGTTAAAAACAATCCATTAGGTTTTGATTAAATATCCAATATCCTCGCCCACATGGAAATTCAGTAAGAGTAATGTAATGCAAGTTATCTGATTCTCTGGCTGCATTCTATCCCCTATCAACACTTTTCCCACTTTTGGTGCCAACGAGAATGACATAAGAAAGAAGTCAAGACGACTAGCTTGATTGAGCCTCCGCCATGTATATCTCACTAGGTCAGGATATCTAAGCCTCCATATATCCACTATTTACAATATATCCATGACATTCATAATTTCCTTAAGAGCATGTGGGTGATAGTTTGTAGTGTGATTTCCTTTACGGTCCATTGAGGTATTTAAAACAGTATTATAATCTCCCACTATAATAACATTGCTTGCAGGGTTGATCATTTATTATATATATTTTCAAAGAAGCGTAGATTCATCATTATTTGGTCAGTAAAGGTTAATGAGCCCTATCTGTTTATGGTCCAATCATTAAAATCATCCATCTTGCGGATGTGTTTCGACAATTTGCACATTCGGATCAAAATGACTGTTCATTAATATCATCACCTCTTTTGAGTTTCTTTGCCTATGGGAGAAGTATATTTCATCTAAAATTGTTGAATGAGTTTCCTGTAAACAATAGATATTACATTCCTTGTCCTTGAGCCAGGTAAATAATGTTCTTCATTTCTTATTATCTGCTAAGCCATTACAATTATATGGCTATACTTATTTCACCATTTACCATAATGAGATACAAGTTGCAAATCTATTCATCATAATATATGTTTGTAAATGTACCATTAAAAAGTACCTTAGGGATTGAGTGTCCATATATGATATTACCATGTACCATGATATTTGCATTGCTACTAAGTAACCCTCCAATTGTTCTCCACTACTGCACCCGCCAAAGCCACTCCCAAATTGGGTTGTCATCCCAGTGACCGGCAAACCACCCCCGCCCCCCGGATCCCTAGGCCCCCCGAAAGGACAGGACCCATTCTTCGAAAAGAGCACACAGTGCCACCCACAGAACAGAAGCACATCAACTGCTAAAAGTATTTCCAATGCTCTCACCTCAATTATACATAGCTATTAAAAATATATATTCAAATATCTTGCGTATCTTAATTTCCATCATTAACAATTCATATGTGTAATAATGTTGGCAGTTTGTGCAAAGGATTGTTACAGTGCCTTGCAAAGTATTCACCAAAGTATTCCCTTGGCGTTTTTCCTATTTTGTTGCATTACAACCTAAAATGTAAATAGATTTGGATTTGGATTTCATGTAATGGACAAAATAGTCCAAATTGGTGAAGTGAAATGGAAAAAAAATTACTTGTATAAAAAAAAAATGAAAAAGTGGTACGTGCGTTGATGTTGTGTAAATCAAAGGATACAAACCCCCCAAAAATCTATTTTAATTCCAGGTTGTAAGGCAAAAAAAACAGGAAAAATTCCAAGGGGGGTGAATACCTGTAACCAGGATTGCCATTGCATTACATTACATTTTTGTCAAGCAATTATTATTTTAGCAAACAATTATTGTGATTCTTCCTACATTGTCCCTAACGTCCTTACCCCCTTGCAACAGATGTGGGATACATACACACACTTACACACTCAACCCCTTTCCCCTACAATCAACCATAGGCTCAGATGATCAACGGTTGTTACATCCCAGAGCCCAACTCAAGAAAGGACCTGATTCATGATTCATATACAGTTGGAGTTGTTTGAGATAGCATGCAAGATTGAGCAAAAATGTGAGATTTGATTAACCATTGTCAAGTTATAGGTGATGGAGATCAGATCTACCCTGTTCCCCTGAAACACACACACGCTGGTCCCCCGTTGTGACCATTTTCCCAAGCATCTCTGTGCAGTCAGACCTTTGATTATTTTGTGCCACCAGGGCCACAATAGTATGCCCCCTCTCTGATTGTCTGAGTGTGACCCCCTCTCCATGGGTTACTGCAGCCAGTGTTGCCAGCACTGCCAATACCTGGGTGGGGGTACCCCACCGGCTAGGTACAAGGTCTTCACGGTTCTCATTAGCAGCTTTGAGAATTTCCTTGTACATTATTTTCTCCCATCAGGGGGCTCCTCGCAGCAGTCCCAAAAAACAGATAGGGACTTCTTTTTAGTGTATGGGTCATTCAGGTGGGTGTTTAGGGTACAGGGTTGTGGACCATTCCATCATGATAGGACAACAAATAAATACATTTGATGTATAATTTATTTAAATTTTTGGTTCCATCATAAGACAATAAATAAATAAAATAGATGCATAATTTATATTAAAATGTATATCCTTCATCTGCACAAAATTGAAAGCTCTCTCTCACAACCCCTGCTCACAGACACACATTGGTTCTGGGATATGCAACCATTTCCTTACTCACTCGCCACACTTTTCCAAACACCAAAAACACACACCACACCTTCCATCACAATACATCCACACATACCCACATGCTTTGCCTTCAATGTCTTCTGTTTGCTGTGTTTTTATCTCCACCATGTTGAATTAGTACTTTCGTGTTCCAATTAGTTATATTTGAAGAGGTGTTATTTTGCTAGTTATCCTTTCTTCTAAGCTGTCTTATCCATTTATAAAATACTTAATGGAAAATTGAGTACTATTCCCTATCTACTATTCCCTACTAACATTCCCTATCTTGAGAGGTGCAGTGTAGTTTTACTTTATTAAACAATTATTCCCCTTTAATCTATTTTCGCTGAAGATTGGATACAGAACTTTGCTCCGTTCTGCAATCTCCCTAGGGAACCTATCATTCATGCCTATTTTCATGCCAGCGAGTCTTTTACACAGGCTTTACTTTATCATTAAAGAAAGAAAATTTGGCAACGATTGGACACTCATATCTCTGTCCTCTTTGTCCGAAACAGTGTACACGTTTGAGATGCATTTTATTTCCACCATTTGCCTCATGCAGCGCGATACATCTCCTTCGCATAGAGTTAATCAGGCTGTTGATTGCGGCCTGCGGAATGTTGTCCCTCTCCTCTTCAATGGCTGTGCGAAGTTGCTGGATATTGGCAGGAACTCGATCAATCAATCAAATGTATTTATAAAGCCCCTTTATTATCACCCAATGTCACAACGTGCTGTACAAAAACCCAGCCTATAACACCAAACAGCAAGCAATGTAGAAGCACGGTGGCTAGGAAAAACTCCCTAGAAAGGCCGGAACCTAGGAAGAAACTTAGAGAGGAACCAGGCTCTGATGGGTGGCCAGTACTCTTCTGGCTGTGCTGGGTGGAGATTATAACAGAACATAACCAAGTTGTTCATAGATGACCAGCAGGGTCAGATAGTAAAGTCACTGTGGTTGTAGAGGGTGCAGCAGGTCAGCACCTGGGAGTAAATGTCAGAGAGCAAGGGCGGTTTGTTGCTCCAGAACCTTTCCGTTCACCTTCACACCCCTGGGCCACACTACACTCAATCACAGGTCCTACTGAAGAGATGAGTCTTCAATAAAGAGTTAAAGGTCGAGACCGAGTCTGTGTCTTTCACATGGATATGCAGACCATTCCATAAAAATTGAGCTCTATAGGGAGAAAGCCCTGCCTCCAGCTGTTTGCTTAGAAATTCTAGGGACAGTAAGGAGGCCTGGTCTTGTGAACGCTGTGTACGTGTAGGTATGTACAGCAGGACCAAATCGGAGAGATAGGTAGGCGCAAGCCCATGTAATGCTTTGTAGGTTAGCAGTAAAACCTTGAAATCAGCCCTAGACTTAACAGGAAGCCAGTGTAGAGAGGTTAGCACTGGAGTAATGCATTTCTGATAAAATATCTTGGTTCTAGTCAAGATTCTAGCAGCCATGTTTAGCACTAACTGAAGTTTATTTTGTGCTTTATCTGGGTAGCCGGGAAAGTAGAGCATTGCAGTAGTCTATCTAGAAGTAACAAAAGCATGGATACATTTTTCTGCATAATTTTTGGACAGAAAGTTTCAGATTTTTGCAATGTTAAGAAGCTGGAAAAAAGCTCTCCTTGAAATATTCTTGATATGTTCGTCAAAAGAGAGACCAGGGTCCAGAGTAACGCCGAGTTTCTTCACAGTTTTATTTAAGATGACTGTACAACCATCAAGATTAATTATCAGATCCAACAGAAGATCTCTTTGTTTCTTGGGACCTAGAACTAGCATCTCTGTTTTGTCTGAGTTTAAAAGTAAAACAATTGCCGCCATCCACTTCCTTATGTCTGAAACACAGCGTTCCAGGGAGGGCAATTTTGGGGCTTCACCATGTTTCATCGAAATGTACAGCTGTGTATCGTCCGCATAGCAGTGAAAGTAAAAATTATGTTTCCAAATTACATCACCAAGACGTAAAATATATAGTGAAAACAATAGTGGTCCTAAAATGGAACCTTGAGGAACACCGAAATGTACAGTTGATTTGTCAGAGGACAAACCATCACAGAGACAAACTGATATCTTTCCGACAGATAACATCTAAACCAATCCAGAACTTGTCTGTGTAGACCAATTTGGGTTTCCAATCTCTCCAAAAGAATGTGGTGATCGATAATATCAAAAGCAGCACTAAGGTCTAGGAGCACGAGGACGGATGCAGAGCCTGGTCTGAAGCCTTTGAAAGGTAATTTACCACCTTCACGAGTGCAGTCACAGTGCTTAAATGGGGTCTAAAACCAGACTGAAGAGTTTCGTATACATTGTTTGTCTTCAGGAAGGCAGTGAGTTGAGAATCGATATAGGCCGATAGTTTTTTATATTTTCTGGGTCAAGGTTTTTCAAGAGAGGCTTTATTACTGCCACTTTTAGAGAGTTTGATACACATCCGGTGGATAGGGAGCCATTTATTATGTTCAACATAGGAGGAAGCACAGACACAGGAAGCAGGAAGCAGCTCTTTCAGTAGTTTAGTTGGAATAGGGTCCAGTATGCAGCTTGAAGGTTTAGAGGCCAATACTATTTTCATGAATGTGTCAGTATATAGTATTAAAAAACTTGAGTGTCTCCCTTGATCCTAGCTCCTGGCAGTGTTGTGCAGACTATGTGTGCAGATTGAAAGAGGAGTCTGTAATTTGCTCTCTAATGATCATGATCTTTTCATCAAAGAAATTAATTAATTTATCACTGCTGATGTGAAAGCCATTCTCTCTCGGGGAATGCTGCTATTATATAGCTTCGCGACAGTTTCAAAAATACATTTTGGATTGTTCTTATTCTCCTCAATTAAAGTTGAAAAAATAGCATGTTCGAGCAGCAGTGAGGGCTCTTCGATACTGCATGATACTGACTAGCTTGTCTTTCCAAGATAGTCGGAAAACTTCCAGTTTGGTGTAGCGCCATTTCCGTTCCAATTTCTGGAAGCTTTCTTCAAGGGCTCGGGTATTTTCTGTATACCAGGGAGCTAGTTTCTTATGTCAAATGTTTTTTGTTTTTAGGGGTGCGACTGTATCCAGGGTATTACGAAAGGTTAAATTTAGCTCCTCAGTTAGGTGGTAAACCGTTTTTTTTACTCTGACGTCCTTGTGTAGGTGGAGGGAGTCTGGAAGGGCATCTATGAGTCTTTGGGTTGTCTGAGAATTTATAGCATGGCTTTTGATGATTCTTGGTTGGGGTCTGAGCAGATTATTTACTGTCATTGCAAAGGTAATAAAATGGTGGTCCGGGAGGAAAAATATTAAGATCCACAATATTTATTCCACGGTACAAAACTAGGTCCAGAGTATGACTGTGGCAGTGAGTAGGTCCGGAGACATGTTGGACATGATGGCTCCGAAAGCCTTTTGGAGTGGGTCTGTGGACTTTTTCACGTCAATATTAAAGTCACCAAAAATTGTAATATTATTTGCCATGACTACAAAGGTCCGATAGGAATTCAGGGTACTCAGTGAGGAGTGCTGTAAACAGTAGCTATAAAAAGTGATTGAGTAGGCTGCATAGATTTCATGACTAGAAGCTCAAAAGACGAAAACGCAGTCATTGTCTTTTGTAAATTGAAATTTGCTATTGTAAATGTTAGCAACACCTCCACCTTTGCGGGATGCACGGGGGATATGGTCATTAGTGTAACTAGGAGGAGAGGCCTCAAATAAACACAGTAAATTCATCAGGCGTAAGACATGTTTCAGTCAGGCCAATCACATCAAGATTGTGATCAGTGATTAGTTAATTGACTCACCTTGGGAGTGAGGGATCTAACATTAAGTAGCCCTATTTTAAGATGTGAGATATCACCATCTCTTTCAAAAATGCCAGGAATGGAGGTCTTTATTCCAGTGAGATTGCTAAGGCGAACACCGCCATGTTTAGTTTTGCCCAACCTAGATCGAGGCACAGACACGGTCTCAATGGGAATAACTGAGCTGACTACACTGACTGTGCTAGTGGCAGACTCCACTAAACTGGCAGGGTGGCTAACAGCCTGCTGTCTGGCCTGCACCCCATCTCATTGTGGAGCTAGAGGAGTTAGAGCCATGTCTATGTTTGTGGATAAGATGAGAGCACCCCTCCAGCTAGTATGGAGTCCGTCACACCTCAGCAGGCCAGGCTTGGTCCTGTTTGTGAGTGAGTCCCAGAAACAGGGTCAATTATCAACAAATTCTATCTTTTGGGAGGGGTTTTCAACCAGCGATTGAATTGCGAGACTCACTCCCCCTAACTGGGAGGGGTCCAGACAATTACTCGTTGCCAACATATCTTTGTAGCTGATTTACACGGTGAAGCTATGTAGCGCTTGGTGACCTCTGACTGTTTCATCCTAACGTTGTTGGTGCCGACGTGGATAACAATATCCCTATACTTTCTCTCATCAGGTTTAGCTTTAGCTAGCACCATCTTCATATTAGCCTTAATGTCGGTAGCCCTGGGCCTCCCGGGTGGCACAGTGGTCGAGGGACTATGCCACCAGAGACTCTGGGTTCGAGCCCAGGCTCTGTCACAGCCGGCCGCGACTGGGAGGTCCATGGGGTGACGTACAATTGGCCTAGCGTCGTCCGGGTTAGGGACGGATTGGCTGGTAGGGATATCCTTGTCTCATTGCGCAATAGCGACTCCTGTGGCGGGTTGGGCACAGTGCACGCTAACTAGGTCGCCAGGTGCACAGTGTTTCCTCCGACACACTGGTGCGGCTGGCTTCCGGATAAAAGTAGTGTGGCTTGGTTGGGTTGTGTTTCGACCTTCGTCTCTCCCGAGCCTGTACGGGAGTTGTAGCGATGAGACAAGATAGTAACTACTAACAATTGAATTCCACGAAAAGGGGGTCAAATTTTTACAAACATTTTTTTTTAAAAAGTCGGTAGCCCTGCCCCCTGTTACTATTACTATGGGTAATGGAGTCACCAATGAGTAGGGTTTTCAATTTGCCAGCATTATTGGTGGGAGGCTTCTGCGTCTTAGACCCTGTAAATGGTGGAGGGGAGACCAGAGAAGACTCAGACTCTTGACTTGTTGCTTATTAATGGGGAGAACCGGTTTAAAGTTTGTGTCGGATGAATGAGCGACACCGGTTGAGCATTCCTACAACATTTCCTTCCAGAAGCCATGAGAAAATTGTCCGGCTGCAGGGACTGTGCGAGGGGATTTGTACTACTATCTGTACTTATTGGTGGCACAGATGCTGTTTCATCCTTTCCTACACTTAAATGACCCTTGCCTAACAGTTGCGTCTGAAGCTGGACTTGCAGCACGGCTATCCTTGCCATAAGGCGATCGTTCTCCTGTATATTATGAGTACAGTGACTGCAATTTGAAGGCATCATGTTAATGTTACTGCTTAGCTTCAGCTGGTGAAGGTCGTGTTGAACCATGTCCAGTTAAAGCGTTCAGGGTGAAAAGGTTGAATGAAAAAAGTTGAGCGAGGGGAAATAAAATATATATAAAACTGTAATTTAAAAGTAAGAACCATAGGGTTGGCAGGTAGCAAAGAAACGTTAACAACAAACCGCACAGCAGCACATAAACAAGTCTACAAGTTGTGACTGGAAATGACGAGGCACAGTACCCACTACCACAGTCTGAGAACTGGAACACACATACAGTGCCTTGCGAAAGTATTCGGCCCCCTTGAACTTTGCGACCTTTTGCCACATTTCAGGCTTCAAACATAAAGATATAAAACTGTATTTTTTTGTGAAGTATCAACAACAAGTGGGACACAATCATGAAGTGGAACGACATTTATTGGATATTTCAAACTTTTTTAACAATCAAAAACTGAAAAATTGGGCGTGCAAAATTATTCAGACCCTTTACTTTCAGTGCAGCAAACTCTCTCCAGAAGTTCAGTGAGGATCTCTGAATGATCCAATGTTGACCTAAATGACTAATGATGATAAATACAATCCACCTGTGTGTAATCAAGTCTCCGTATAAATGCACCTGCACTGTGATAGTCTCAGAGGTACCTTTAAAAGCGCAGAGAACATCATGAAGAACAAGGAACACACCAGGCAGGTCCGAGATACTGTGGTGAAGAAGTTTAAAGCTGGATTTGGATACAAAAAGATTTCCCAAGTTTTAAACATCCCAAGGAGCACTGTGCAAGCGATAATATTGAAATGGAAGGAGTATCAGACCACTGCAAATCTACCAAGACCTGGCCGTCCCTCTAAACTTTCAGCTCATACAAGGAGAAGACTGATCAGAGATGCAGCCAAGAGGCCCATGATCACTCTGGATGAACTGCAGAGATCTACAGCTGTGGTGGGAGACTCTGTCCATAGGACAACAATCAGTCGTATATTGCACAAATCTGGCCTTTATGGAAGAGTGGCAAGAAGAAAGCCATTTCTTAAAGATATCCATAAAAAGTGTTGTTTAAAGTTTGCCACAAGCCACCTGGGAGACACACCAAACATGTGGAAGAAGGTGCTCTGGTCAGATGAAACCAAAATTGAACTTTTTGGCAACAATGCAAAACGTTATGTTTTGCGTAAAAGCAACACAGCTGAACCCACTGTCAAACATGGTGGTGGCAGCATCATGGTTTGGGCCTGCTTTTCTTCAGCAGGGACAGGGAAGATGGTTAAAATTGATGGGAAGATGGATGGAGCCAAATACAGGACCATTCTGGAAGAAAACCTGATGGAGTCTGCAAAAGACCTGAGACTGGGACGGAGATTTGTCTTCCAACAAGACAATGATCCAAAACATAAAGCAAAATCTACAATGGAATGGTTCAAAAATAAACATATCCAGGTGTTAGAATGGCCAAGTCAAAGTCCAGACCTGAATCCAATCGAGAATCTGTGGAAAGAACTGAAAACTGCTGTTCACAAATGCTCTCCATCCAACCTCACTGAGCTCGAGCTGTTTTGCAAGGAGGAATGGGAAAAAATTTCAGTCTCTCGATGTGCAAAACTGATAGAGACATACCCCAAGCGACTTACAGCTGTAATCGCAGCAAAAGGTGGCGCTACAAAGTATTAACTTAAGGGGGCTGAATAATTTTGCACGCCCAATTTTTCAGTTTTTGATTTGTTAAAAAAGTTTGAAATATCCAATAAATGTCGTTCCACTTCATGATTGTGTCTCACTTGTTGTTGATTCTTCACAAAAAAATACAGTTTTATATCTTTATGTTTGAAGCCTGAAATGTGGCAAAAGGTCGCAAAGTTCAAGGGGGCCGAATACTTTTGCAAGGCACTGTATTCAATGAGTGACATGTCTGGTGAGTATGCAGGCCATGGAAGAACTGGGACATTTTCAGCTTCCAGGAATTGTGTACAGATTGTTGCGACATGGGCCCATTAATTATAATGCTGAACCATGAGGTGATGGTGGCGGATGAATGGCACAACAATGGGCCTCAGGATCTCGTCACGGTGCATTCAAATTACCATTGGTAAAATGCAATTGTGTTCATTGTCCGTAGCTTATGCCTGCCCATACCATAACCCCACCGCCACCATGGGGAACTCTGTTCACAAAGTTGATATCAGCAAACCGCTTGCCCACACAACGCCATACACGTGGTCTGCAGTTGTGAGGCCAGTTGGGCGTACTGACAAATTCTCTAAAATGACATTGGAGGGAAAGGGGGATACCTTGTCAGTTGTACCACTGAATGCATTCAACTGAAATATGTATTCTGCTTTTAACCCAACCCTTCTGAATCTTAATCAACATCCACGTAATCAGTGCCTGGGTAACAGTGGGTTAACTTCCTTGCTCCGGGGCAGAATAACAGACCTTGTCAGCTTGGGGATTCTATCCAGCAACCTTTCGGTTACTGACCCAACGCTCCTACCTACCAGGCTATCTGCCTGGCGTAGGTGCCTTATGGTAGAGAAATTAACATTACATTTTCTGGCAACAGCTCTGGTGGACATTCCTGCAGTCAGCATGCCAATTGCACACTCCCTCAAAACTTGAGACATCTATGGCGTTGTGTCGTGTGACAGAACTCCCTCTGCCTACCCAAGGACGTCAAAGGACAAAAATAAATTAACTACCTAACTGAGGAACTCAATTTAACCTTGCGCAATACCCTAGATGCAGTTACACCCCTAAAAACGAAAAACATTTGTCATAAGAAACTAGCTCCCTGGTATACAGAAAATACCTGAGCTCTGAAGCAAGCTTCCAGAAAATTGGAACGGAAATGGCGCCACACCAAACTGGAAGTCTTCCGACTAGCTTGGAAAGACAGTACCGTGCAGTATCGAAGAGCCCTCACTGCTGCTCAATCATCCTATTTTTCCAACTTAATTGAGGAAAATAAGAACAATCCAAAATGTATTTTTGATACTGTCGCAAAGCTAACTAAAAAGCAGCATTCCCCAAGAGAGGATGGCTTTCACTTCAGCAGTAATACATTCATGAACTTCTTTGAGGAAAAGATCATGATCATTAGAAAGTAAATTATGGACTCCTCTTTAAATCTGCGTATTCCTTCAAAGCTCAGTTGTCCTGAGTCTGCACAACTCTGCCAGGACCTAGGATCAAGGGAGACACTCAAGTGCTTTAGTAATGTCACGGCCTGGCCGTTCAGCTTTGTCTCCTTTCCCAAACCCGTGAAACCATAAACCAAATCCTCCATATCAACAGGCATATATCAAATTGTCATTTATATACAACCCACTCTAAATACAAACTCCTGGACAAACTCACGGAGAGGAGGGTGAGGCTATAGTTTAAGAAAGAAACAACACTGCAACCCTTCTTTCCCCACTAGAAAAGGTAGGGAGTAAAATATATGTTTACACATGATGACACTTTGATTGACCTCTCCCCTCTCAGCGGCCATGCAACTTAGTCTTGACATAGAACAGATACTGCAACCCTGCCCACAGTATTATACAAAAATACCATTCTGATGAGAATTAACTTACACACATTTGATAAATATAAAACATCTTACATATGTTACCAACAAATTCTGAATCTTCCCTAACATTCCCCTCTCAAGGGACTCAGTCCCTTTTGAAGAATCAGAATAGTAACATACTCAATATTTTAAAATTCAAATCCCCTCAATGTCAAATACCTTAGCTTATATGTAAGCTTCCTCCCTTCTGAAACTAAGATTACAACAACCTTTATTCTACAAGACAACCTTGCACATGCTTAATAACACAGAATAATCCATTTGAGGAAAATAAAAACATAACATATTTATGCTCTTTCAATTACATGAGAACCAGTGTCTAAACACAGGCCTCCTCACAACATATAGGACAGACATCCCTCTAAGTACTCATGCTCAGAAATATACTCAGGAATAGAGAATAGGTCATTGAAATCATTCATATTACAAATCATAAGTAACAACCCAACAATTTAGCAAACCAATATTTAGAATAGCACTCCTCAGTGATTCAAATTTGTCTTATCACTCAAAGTAAAAACCTCAATTTAACACACATCAATATTAGCAGATTTACATACAGTATAATTATCCCATAATTCTACTATTAACTTTTTTAATCATGATTTTAATACAGATCAGTATCTCAATGCATTCTTAATCTAAATTACTACAATTTACATGGTGTAGACCTCTTCAATCAATCTGATACCACAAAAGTATAAACAATTTTAATGGCACAGTTAGATTAAACCCCCCCCCCCTCTCAGGCACGGCATCTTCTGGCATCTTCGTTTTTCTTCAAATAGCTTTACAGTTCAAAGTGGACGGCCCATGATAATGTCCCAATTTCAATGTCTCATCTTTACCACTCATGTCTTGTCCATTCGTCAACCAATATACCAGCATCATAAGAAAATGTTAGAACAGATCTTTCTCCATGATCACTCCAAATGGACTCCTCACAGTATGACAGAACCATGAAAGAAAAGCAGTTGATAGCTTAGATCTGATACTGTACACCAATTTCTGGCTTGGTTCTTTTCTCTCGGTAGAAGTGGTTTGGAAAGCCTCCTTCAATGCCTTTGTCTCTCTTCTTCAGCCAGTTAGAGGGGGTTTTGAGGTACACACACCATTCGGTCCAAATTATCTCTTCCATGCATTAAGATACCGTCTGATGTCACTCTTCATGATAACCTCGAAAGAACAGATCAGAACAACAGTTTAGTTCAGTTCATTAACTACATGATAAATTATTACTTTTACCAATTATTCTTAATACACATATCTAAACATATTTCACGGAGAATATCAAAACATTCTATTGAAACTATTCTTTCAAATTGGTTTATACTCCCCATCTCACTGTCAACTCCATCGTAGAGCCAAGGATCAAGAAATTAGACCTATACCCCTCGGGAATAGAACAAAACAAACACAACAATACAATACACTCAACAATACAATACACTCATTCACATATCACTTAAGTTGTATAACTTCAATTCAAACCCTCAAAAAACTGAATCCTCCCCCATGTTTTACACACATCTCTCCGTATGAGAGTAATGTAAAACAAAATTTCAGCTAACCTAATCAAATTAAAATCACTAAACTGAAGAAAAACTACACAAAGAAAAATTATTTAACCCCTATGGTCATAGGAAAATAGACTTAAAGCAGCATACCCTTAGTTAAAAGCAATGCCCTCTTCACACTGGTCCAAATTACAAATAAGGATTAAGAAACATATTTACCAATTACACAAATTATTTTGAAAGCAGTATTACAAATGACCATACATTTCTTTTCCAAATGGCTTTCCAATGCGGGTGATCAAGCCACAACGGAAAGTCATCAGAAGGTCATAGGTCATACAAAACCCTCCAAAGCAGTGTTTTGCACTATATAAAACAATTTGCAAACAATAATCAACTAGTTCCAAACATTTTCGTAATTCCATGTTCCCAGAACATTCCTTTATCAAAAGAATTTGTGTGTAATGAAAAGTCAGAAAATAAAAACTCATTACAATCCCAATGTGGTGAGTTCCCCCTTCAATGTGGTAGTTTATGGCCCCAATTTCACTCACTCTCCCCAAGAGTATATTCCCTGGACACATTCCAGAGAGACAGTGAAATATCAATTTTCCCGAAGAAAACACAAAAACACTTAGTATTCATTTACACTACATTGATTCAGAAACTCAAACGTGAACTATAAACCAAACCTAATGATAATTCCACTGTACCTCAAATCATTAATCATACGTTTTAATCAAATCAATGTATATGCATGATAAGTTAAATCAACTCCTAAAAAAAACTCTTAATCAGCAACCTAATAATTTCAATCTAATAAAATCAATAAATTTAGTAAAAACCAATCCTGATTTTTTAAAACAAATCTAAAATCCTTCAAAAGTCGGTGCTGTCTCATCATCTAAAAATACAAATAAACATATTTTTTCCCCAACTGATATCCACAAAGGTCAATACTGTTCAGCACATCCATTAATGATCTTCCTTTAGTCTGTACAGGGTCTGAAGTTCCAATGTATGCAGATGATACAGTGATAAATTCATGCAAATAACAAACTACACAAGAACTCACTACTATAATGATTCAGATGACAAAATAGCTAAGAGACTCATGTTTACATCTCAATAAAATAAAACAGTCTGCATGTTCCTCAAAAAACAAGTACTGATGGAAAAAGCTCCTGGTGGTATCTGATTTTAAGTGCCAAGGCATCATACTTGATTCCAACCTTTCTTTTAAAAAGCAAATAATAAAGGAACTCAAATACCAAATTCAACCTCGCTAATTCCCAAAACATATGAAATCGTTTTGACTACACTATATAACTACTATAACAACACTATAATTAAAATCTATGATACTCCCCCACTTAACATACTAGTTTAGTCTTTGGCCCAATCTTGCTTTTCAACATTCATACCCATTCAGTCTTCTGTCAACAGGTTCTCATACCATTCAATCCAGCAATCACCTTTAATGACCTGACATTGTTCCACATAATGGAAACATACCATAACCTTAGAGTACATGAACTTTCCTGCTCAAATTAACTGGTGTTACTTAAACAATCAAACCAAGAATCAATAACCATCAGAAGCTATCCTTACGATGTTTTATGATTCCGACATCCAGTCTCCCAATTCTCATAGCCTAATACAGTAAATATAAACGCCACAAATCTATGATGCCCACCTAGCGAATCAGCTGCTAGAAATACAGACAAAAATGTACCTGAACAACGGTTAAAACAATTTGAGTAAGGTTATTGTATATTCAAACTAATAACGCAAATGTACGTTATTCTACAACAATCTACCTGCCTCCAGAAACTTTCCCTGACAATGAGCAGCCAACATAACAACTCACTCTCTTACATACTTTCAACTCAACTTTCCTATTTCTTTTTCCCCCAGTTGGGCAAAAATATAACCCCTCTCATTTCAACGTTTTTCCCTTACCTCTATCGTAAGATTAAAACCTCAACTTTATAACTTCCTCTTCTCTTTGCTCTCCACACTTATGAAATGTATCATATTTCTTTAAAAATAACACACACAGCGCAAAAATTATCAGTCAATCTATAAGAATGAAAAACATTTCGGTAACCACTTTCCTATCGCCATTCTCTCCCCGCTATCATTCAGAGTGTCTTTAACTTAGGTAACTGTCTTCTCTATTGATACAGTAATTTAAATACGACCCAATTCTCAATACATTATTCCAGCAGATAATTTAGTGAACAGACATCGTCTTGCATCAGAATTTGCTTCGTTATTATTTTAAATTGAATTAGCCTATCAATTTAACCTAAACAATCTATTGAAAACGTTCAATTTATCTCTTATACAAACACTAGCGACCATAACTTTCCATGCAAAACATACAAATAGATTATTTACAATCAGAAACTCTAAATTGAGCCAGCGCCGTGACTGGAAATGGAACTCGGGCCTCCCGCGTTGCAGGCGAGAATTCTACCACTGAACCACTAATGCTATTGCCAATAACCAAAATTCTCCGGATATAAACCCCATTTACAAAGTAAAATCAAAACACGACACTATCGGTAATTCCCAGAAGAATAATAGCCCAATTTTAATAGTACAAACATTGCTCCAGCTATGATTCTCAAATTCCAAATGAATATATTAGCAATCAAAGAATAAAATCGACACTAATGACTAGGAAACAGTAAAAGTAGATTATGTTTACTTATGCAACGTATTTCAATTACTTTACTACATCACTTTAATCACGCAATGATAATTAGCTTGATGGAAAACCTTAGGCTTTGTACAACATTATAAATTACATCGAGCATCCCTCGAATTCTATTTAACTTTATGGAAAACAGTTTATTCAATAAATCCCGCAATTTCTCTCATACTGGGAAGAAAAAATATAACATGTTCAGACCTTAAGGGCAGTTTGATTTCAAATGTTTCACCCAGACGGAGATAATCCAATATGCGTTTTATAGTTACATCGTTAGGGTAAGATAATCAAAAGTGGACACACTCTAAATCAGTTTCTAGAGCTCAATTTCCCAGATTTTGTAGATTATTTTAATAGTGCTTAAAAACTTCATCTTTATCAAATTATCCATTTAAGATATCAACTCAAAACCTACGTACATCTACGAATGGGTGGTTTAAATTGTATCTAATCATTTTCAGCATTACTTTATACACACATACCATTTATCATAATTTCAAATAATTCACAGAATCCATATAAAACTTAAGAAATCTTAGTTACTCACACAGAACTTTCAGGATCATCCACACAGGATTGGTCAGATTTTTCACATAGAACTTTTCTGACGTCCACACAGAACATCAAAAGGTTTGCCCACACAGAGGGCACCCTACCCCGCTCACACAGAACGGTCCGACTCACACAGAGTAACCCTACCCCGCTCACACAGAACGGTCCGACTCACACAGAGTAACCCTACCCCGCTCACACAGAACGGTCCGACTCACACAGAGTAAACCTACCCCGCTCACACAGAACGGTCCGACTCACACAGAGTAACCCTAGGGCATACCTGGCTAGCACATTTAAAATAATTGGAATTCACCACATCTGAGGGTCACTTAGACAAATCACACAGACGCACAGAATGAGGTCCTTCTTCCAATAGGGCTTCACCAAGTGCCGTGTTTCACCTAGAACACACAGACCCCCTGGCCCCTCACCCCGACAGACCTCACCAAATCCCCACTGTGATCAATTCAGTGTCAGGAGGGCTCTTGGTCACTGGCAACCGGACAGCGCAGAGTATCTTTTGAGTCCACAAAACCCCCAGATTACTCTCCTCTGACTCGGCCCTGCTTACGCCGCCAAGGTGCCTTCCTTACAAAGGAATTCACGCTCAGAGTATAACAGGCATAATTAAAAAACTCGACTTCAAATCTGTGTGTGGTTCGCTCACCATTTTCTTTAAAAAAAACTCGAGATGTGGTATCCACTCGGCTCGCTTCCTCTTAGATCAAAGGTTGGTCCATCTGCTCCGTTTCCCGAAGTGTGGTTCTCCCTGAGATCCCAAGTTTAGGGGATCCCTCGTGCACGACTTATTTACCTAGATCGTAGGAACGGTCACCGAGTGAAGATTCACATCCCCTCCTCGTCGCCAAATGTCGTGGAAATTTCCTCTATTTACCAAATCATGGGAGCAAACCACACACACAAGTCAGAGTTAGTTATAAAAGTCCATCTTTAATTATATGAGCTCTATCACAACCCTGTGACTCTCAGATCGATTCAGTGTCTAACCATGAATTCTCTGAGAGCCCCCTTACAATACAACTGAGTTCCTTTAATAGCAAAGACACACATAGTCAGACAGCATAGACATAACTCATCGTTCAGCTTTGTCTCCTTTCCCAAACCCGTGAAACCATAAACCAAATCCTCCATATCAACAGGCATATATCAAATTGTCATTTATATACAACCCACTCTAAATACAAACTCCTGGACAAACTCACGGAGAGGAGGGTGATGCTATAGTTTAAGATAGAAACAACACTGCAACCCTTCTTTCCCCACTAGAAAAGGTAGGGAGTAAAAGATATGTTTACACATGATGACACTTTGACCTCTCCCCTCTCAGCGGCCATGCAACTTAGTCTTGACATAGAACAGATACTGCAACCCTGCCCACAGTATTATACAAAAATACCATTCTGATGAGAATTAACTTACACACATTTGATAAATATAAAACATCTTACATATGTTACCAACAAATTCTGAATCTTCCCTAACATTCCCCTCTCAAGGGACTCAGTCCCTTTTGAAGAATCAGAATAGTAACATACTCAATATTTTAAAATTCAAATCCCCTCAATGTCAAATACCTTAGCTTATATGTAAGCTTCCTCCCTTCTGAAACTAAGATTACAACAACCTTTATTCTACAAGACAACCTTGCACATGTTTAATAACACAGAATAATCCATTTGAGGAAAATAAAAACATAACATATTTATGCTCTTTCAATTACATGAGAACCAGTGTCTAAACACAGGCCTCCTCACAACATATAGGACAGACATCCCTCTAAGTACTCATGCTCAGAAATATACTCAGGAATAGAGAATAGGTCATTGAAATCATTCATATTACAAATCATAAGTAACAACCCAACAATTTAGCAAACCAATATTTAGAATAGCACTCCTCAGTGATTCAAATTTGTCTTATCACTCAAAGTAAAAACCTCAATTTAACACACATCAATATTAGCAGATTTACATACAGTATAATTATCCCAAAATTCTACTATTAACTTTTTTAATCATGATTTTAATACAGATCAGTATCTCAATGCATTCTTAATCTAAATTACTACAATTTACATGGTGTAGACCTCTTCAATCAATCTGATACCACAAAAGTATAAACAATTTTAATGGCACAGTTAGATTAAACCCCCCCCCCTCTCAGGCACGGCATCTTCTGGCATCTTCGTTTTTCTTCAAATAGCTTTACAGTTCAAAGTGGACGGCCCATGATAATGTCCCAATTTCAATGTCTCATCTCTACCACTCATGTCTTGTCCATTCGTCAACCAATATACCAGCATCATAAGAAAATGTTAGAACAGATCTTTCTCCATGATCACTCCAAATGGACTCCTCACAGTATGACAGAACCATGAAAGAAAAGCAGTTGATAGCTTAGATCTGATACTGTACACCAATTTCTGGCTTGGTTCTTTTCTCTCGGTAGAAGTGGTTTGGAAAGCCCCCTTACAATACAACTGAGTTCCTTTAATAGCAAAGACACACATAGTCAGACAGCATAGACATAACTCATCGTTCAGCTTTGTCTCCTTTCCCAAACCCGTGAAACCATAAACCAAATCCTCCATATCAACAGGCATATATCAAATTGTCATTTATATACAACCCACTCTAAATACAAACTCCTGGACAAAGTCACGGAGAGGAGGGTGAGGCTATAGTTTAAGATAGAAACAACACTGCAACCCTTCTTTCCCCACTAGAAAAGGTAGGGAGTAAAAGATATGTTTACACATGATGACACTTTGACCTCTCCCCTCTCAGCGGCCATGCAACTTAGTCTTGACATAGAACAGATACTGCAACCCTGCCCACAGTATTATACAAAAATACCATTCTGATGAGAACTAACTTACACACATTTGATAAATATAAAACATCTTACATATGTTACCAACAAATTCTGAATCTTCCCTAACATTCCCCTCTCAAGGGACTCAGTCCCTTTTGAAGAATCAGAATAGTAACATACTCAATATTTTAAAATTCAAATCCCCTCAATGTCAAATACCTTAGCTTATATGTAAGCTTCCTCCCTTCTGAAACTAAGATTACAACAACCTTTATTCTACAAGACAACCTTGCACATGTTTAATAACACAGAATAATCCATTTGAGGAAAATAAAAACATAACATATTTATGCTCTTTCAATTACATGAGAACCAGTGTCTAAACACAGGCCTCCTCACAACATATAGGACAGACATCCCTCTAAGTACTCATGCTCAGAAATATACTCAGGAATAGAGAATAGGTCATTGAAATCATTCATATTACAAATCATAAGTAACAACCCAACAATTTAGCAAACCAATATTTAGAATAGCACTCCTCAGTGATTCAAATTTGTCTTATCACTCAAAGTAAAAACCTCAATTTAACACACATCAATATTAGCAGATTTACATACAGTATAATTATCCCAAAATTCTACTATTAACTTTTTTAATCATGATTTTAATACAGATCAGTATCTCAATGCATTCTTAATCTAAATTACTACAATTTACATGGTGTAGACCTCTTCAATCAATCTGATACCACAAAAGTATAAACAATTTTAATGGCACAGTTAGATTAAACCCCCCCCCCTCTCAGGCACGGCATCTTCTGGCATCTTCGTTTTTCTTCAAATAGCTTTACAGTTCAAAGTGGACGGCCCATGATAATGTCCCAATTTCAATGTCTCATCTCTACCACTCATGTCTTGTCCATTCGTCAACCAATATACCAGCATCATAAGAAAATGTTAGAACAGATCTTTCTCCATGATCACTCCAAATGGACTCCTCACAGTATGACAGAACCATGAAAGAAAAGCAGTTGATAGCTTAGATCTGATACTGTACACCAATTTCTGGCTTGGTTCTTTTCTCTCGGTAGAAGTGGTTTGGAAAGCCCCCTTACAATACAACTGAGTTCCTTTAATAGCAAAGACACACATAGTCAGACAGCATAGACATAACTCATCGTTCAGCTTTGTCTCCTTTCCCAAACCCGTGAAACCATAAACCAAATCCTCCATATCAACAGGCATATATCAAATTGTCATTTATATACAACCCACTCTAAATACAAACTCCTGGACAAAGTCACGGAGAGGAGGGTGAGGCTATAGTTTAAGATAGAAACAACACTGCAACCCTTCTTTCCCCACTAGAAAAGGTAGGGAGTAAAAGATATGTTTACACATGATGACACTTTGACCTCTCCCCTCTCAGCGGCCATGCAACTTAGTCTTGACATAGAACAGATACTGCAACCCTGCCCACAGTATTATACAAAAATACCATTCTGATGAGAACTAACTTACACACATTTGATAAATATAAAACATCTTACATATGTTACCAACAAATTCTGAATCTTCCCTAACATTCCCCTCTCAAGGGACTCAGTCCCTTTTGAAGAATCAGAATAGTAACATACTCAATATTTTAAAATTCAAATCCCCTCAATGTCAAATACCTTAGCTTATATGTAAGCTTCCTCCCTTCTGAAACTAAGATTACAACAACCTTTATTCTACAAGACAACCTTGCACATGTTTAATAACACAGAATAATCCATTTGAGGAAAATAAAAACATAACATATTTATGCTCTTTCAATTACATGAGAACCAGTGTCTAAACACAGGCCTCCTCACAACATATAGGACAGACATCCCTCTAAGTACTCATGCTCAGAAATATACTCAGGAATAGAGAATAGGTCATTGAAATCATTCATATTACAAATCATAAGTAACAACCCAACAATTTAGCAAACCAATATTTAGAATAGCACTCCTCAGTGATTCAAATTTGTCTTATCACTCAAAGTAAAAACCTCAATTTAACACACATCAATATTAGCAGATTTACATACAGTATAATTATCCCAAAATTCTACTATTAACTTTTTTAATCATGATTTTAATACAGATCAGTATCTCAATGCATTCTTAATCTAAATTACTACAATTTACATGGTGTAGACCTCTTCAATCAATCTGATACCACAAAAGTATAAACAATTTTAATGGCACAGTGCCCTCTCAGGCACGGCATCTTCTGGCATCTTCGTTTTTCTTCAAATAGCTTTACAGTTCAAAGTGGACGGCCCATGATAATGTCCCAATTTCAATGTCTCATCTCTACCACTCATGTCTTGTCCATTCGTCAACCAATATACCAGCATCATAAGAAAATGTTAGAACAGATCTTTCTCCATGATCACTCCAAATGGACTCCTCACAGTATGACAGAACCATGAAAGAAAAGCAGTTGATAGCTTAGATCTGATACTGTACACCAATTTCTGGCTTGGTTCTTTTCTCTCGGTAGAAGTGGTTTGGAAAGCCTCCTTCAATGCCTTTGTCTCTCTTCTTCAGCCAGTTAGAGGGGGTTTTGAGGTACACACACCAGTCGGTCCAAATTATCTCTTCCATGCATTAAGATACCGTCTGATGTCACTCTTCATGATAACCTCGAAAGAACAGATCAGAACAACAGTTTAGTTCAGTTCATTAACTACATGATAAATTATTACTTTTACCAATTATTCTTAATACACATATCTAAACATATTTCACGGAGAATATCAAAACATTCTATTGAAACTATTCTTTCAAATTGGTTTATACTCCCCATCTCACTGTCAACTCCATCGTAGAGCCAAGGATCAAGAAATTAGACCTATACCCCTCGGGAATAGAACAAAACAAACACAACAATACAATACACTCAACAATACAATACACTCATTCACATATCACTTAAGTTGTATAACTTCAATTCAAACCCTCAAAAAACTGAATCCTCCCCCATGTTTTACACACATCTCTCCGTATGAGAGTAATGTAAAACAAAATTTCAGCTAACCTAATCAAATTAAAATCACTAAACTGAAGAAAAACTACACAAAGAAAAATTATTTAACCCCTATGGTCATAGGAAAATAGACTTAAAGCAGCATACCCTTAGTTAAAAGCAATGCCCTCTTCACACTGGTCCAAATTACAAATAAGGATTAAGAAACATATTTACCAATTACACAAATTATTTTGAAAGCAGTATTACAAATGACCATACATTTCTTTTCCAAATGGCTTTCCAATGCGGGTGATCAAGCCACAACGGAAAGTCATCAGAAGGTCATAGGTCATACAAAACCCTCCAAAGCAGTGTTTTGCACTATATAAAACAATTTGCAAACAATAATCAACTAGTTCCAAACATTTTCGTAATTCCATGTTCCCAGAACATTCCTTTATCAAAAGAATTTGTGTGTAATGAAAAGTCAGAAAATAAAAACTCATTACAATCCCAATGTGGTGAGTTCCCCCTTCAATGTGGTAGTTTATGGCCCCAATTTCACTCACTCTCCCCAAGAGTATATTCCCTGGACACATTGCAGAGAGACAGTGAAATATCAATTTTCCCGAAGAAAACACAAAAACACTTAGTATTCATTTACACTACATTGATTCAGAAACTCAAACGTGAACTATAAACCAAACCTAATGATAATTCCACTGTACCTCAAATCATTAATCATACGTTTTAATCAAATCAATGTATATGCATGATAAGTTAAATCAACTCCTAAAAAAAACTCTTAATCAGCAACCTAATAATTTCAATCTAATAAAATCAATAAATTTAGTAAAAACCAATCCTGATTTTTTAAAACAAATCTAAAATCCTTCAAAAGTCGGTGCTGTCTCATCATCTAAAAATACAAATAAACATATTTTTTCCCCAACTGATATCCACAAAGGTCAATACTGTTCAGCACATCCATTAATGATCTTCCTTTAGTCTGTACAGGGTCTGAAGTTCCAATGTATGCAGATGATACAGTGATAAATTCATGCAAATAACAAACTACACAAGAACTCACTACTATAATGATTCAGATGACAAAATAGCTAAGAGACTCATGTTTACATCTCAATAAAATAAAACAGTCTGCATGTTCCTCAAAAAACAAGTACTGATGGAAAAAGCTCCTGGTGGTATCTGATTTTAAGTGCCAAGGCATCATACTTGATTCCAACCTTTCTTTTAAAAAGCAAATAATAAAGGAACTCAAATACCAAATTCAACCTCGCTAATTCCCAAAACATATGAAATCGTTTTGACTACACTATATAACTACTATAACAACACTATAATTAAAATCTATGATACTCCCCCACTTAACATACTAGTTTAGTCTTTGGCCCAATCTTGCTTTTCAACATTCATACCCATTCAGTCTTCTGTCAACAGGTTCTCATACCATTCAATCCAGCAATCACCTTTAATGACCTGACATTGTTCCACATAATGGAAACATACCATAACCTTAGAGTACATGAACTTTCCTGCTCAAATTAACTGGTGTTACTTAAACAATCAAACCAAGAATCAATAACCATCAGAAGCTATCCTTACGATGTTTTATGATTCCGACATCCAGTCTCCCAATTCTCATAGCCTAATACAGTAAATATAAACGCCACAAATCTATGATGCCCACCTAGCGAATCAGCTGCTAGAAATACAGACAAAAATGTACCTGAACAACGGTTAAAACAATTTGAGTAAGGTTATTGTATATTCAAACTAATAACGCAAATGTACGTTATTCTACAACAATCTACCTGCCTCCAGAAACTTTCCCTGACAATGAGCAGCCAACATAACAACTCACTCTCTTACATACTTTCAACTCAACTTTCCTATTTCCCCAGTTGGGCAAAAATATAACCCCTCTCATTTCAACATTTTTCCCTTACCTCTATCGTAAGATTAAAACCTCAACTTTATAACTTCCTCTTCTCTTTGCTCTCCACACTTATGAAATGTATCATATTTCTTTAAAAATAACACACACAGCGCAAAAATTATAACATGCGTCAGTCAATCTATAAGAATGAAAAACATTTCGGTAACCACTTTCCTATCGCCATTCTCTCCCCGCTATCATTCAGAGTGTCTTTAACTTAGGTAACTGTCTTCTCTATTGATACAGTAATTTAAATACGACCCAATTCTCAATACATTATTCCAGCAGATAATTTAGTGAACAGACATCGTCTTGCATCAGAATTTGCTTCGTTATTATTTTAAATTGAATTAGCCTATCAATTTAACCTAAACAATCTATTGAAAACGTTCAATTTATCTCTTATACAAACACTAGCGACCATAACTTTCCATGCAAAACATACAAATAGATTATTTACAATCAGAAACTCTAAATTGAGCCAGCGCCGTGACTGGAAATGGAACTCGGGCCTCCCGCGTTGCAGGCGAGAATTCTACCACTGAACCACTAATGCTATTGCCAATAACCAAAATTCTCCGGATATAAACCCCATTTACAAAGTAAAATCAAAACACGACACTATCGGTAATTCCCAGAAGAATAATAGCCCAATTTTAATAGTACAAACATTGCTCCAGCTATGATTCTCAAATTCCAAATGAATATATTAGCAATCAAAGAATAAAATCGACACTAATGACTAGGAAACAGTAAAAGTAGATTATGTTTACTTATGCAACGTATTTCAATTACTTTACTACATCACTTTAATCACGCAATGATAATTAGCTTGATGGAAAACCTTAGGCTTTGTACAACATTATAAATTACATCGAGCATCCCTCGAATTCTATTTAACTTTATGGAAAACAGTTTATTCAATAAATCCCGCAATTTCTCTCATACTGGGAAGAAAAAATATAACATGTTCAGACCTTAAGGGCAGTTTGATTTCAAATGTTTCACCCAGACGGAGATAATCCAATATGCGTTTTATAGTTACATCGTTAGGGTAAGATAATCAAAAGTGGACACACTCTAAATCAGTTTCTAGAGCTCAATTTCCCAGATTTTGTAGATTATTTTAATAGTGCTTAAAAACTTCATCTTTATCAAATTATCCATTTAAGATATCAACTCAAAACCTACGTACGTCTACGAATGGGTGGTTTAAATTGTATCTAATCATTTTCAGCATTACTTTATACACACATACCATTTATCATAATTTCAAATAATTCACAGAATCCATATAAAACTTAAGAAATCTTAGTTACTCACACAGAACTTTCAGGATCATCCACACAGGATTGGTCAGATTTTTCACATAGAACTTTTCTGACGTCCACACAGAACATCAAAAGGTTTGCCCACACAGAGTAAACCCTACCCCGCTCACACAGAACGGTCCGACTCACACAGAGTAACCCTACCCCGCTCACACAGAACGGTCCGACTCACACAGAGTAAACCTACCCCGCTCACACAGAACGGTCCGACTCACACAGAGTAACCCTAGGGCATACCTGGCTAGCACATTTAAAATAATTGGAATTCACCACATCTGAGGGTCACTTAGACAAATCACACAGACGCACAGAATGAGGTCCTTCTTCCAATAGGGCTTCACCAAGTGCCGTGTTTCACCTAGAACACACAGACCCCCTGGCCCCTCACCCCGACAGACCTCACCAAATCCCCACTGTGATCAATTCAGTGTCAGGAGGGCTCTTGGTCACTGGCAACCGGACAGCGCAGAGTATCTTTTGAGTCCACAAAACCCCCAGATTACTCTCCTCTGACTCGGCCCTGCTTACGCCGCCAAGGTGCCTTCCTTACAAAGGAATTCACGCTCAGAGTATAACAGGCATAATTAAAAAACTCGACTTCAAATCTGTGTGTGGTTCGCTCACCATTTTCTTTAAAAAAAACTCGAGATGTGGTATCCACTCGGCTCGCTTCCTCTTAGATCAAAGGTTGGTCCATCTGCTCCGTTTCCCGAAGTGTGGTTCTCCCTGAGATCCCAAGTTTAGGGGATCCCTCGTGCACGACTTATTTACCTAGGTCGTAGGAACGGTCACCGAGTGAAGATTCACATCCCCTCCTCGTCGCCAAATGTCGTGGAAATTTCCTCTATTTACCAAATCATGGGAGCAAACCACACACACAAGTCAGAGTTAGTTATAAAAGTCCATCTTTAATTATATGAGCTCTATCACAACCCTGTGACTCTCAGATCGATTCAGTGTCTAACCATGAATTCTCTGAGAGCCCCCTTACAATACAACTGAGTTCCTTTAATAGCAAAGACACACATAGTCAGACAGCATAGACATAACTCATCGTTCAGCTTTGTCTCCTTTCCCAAACCCGTGAAACCATAAACCAAATCCTCCATATCAACAGGCATATATCAAATTGTCATTTATATACAACCCACTCTAAATACAAACTCCTGGACAAACTCACGGAGAGGAGGGTGATGCTATAGTTTAAGATAGAAACAACACTGCAACCCTTCTTTCCCCACTAGAAAAGGTAGGGAGTAAAAGATATGTTTACACATGATGACACTTTGACCTCTCCCCTCTCAGCGGCCATGCAACTTAGTCTTGACATAGAACAGATACTGCAACCCTGCCCACAGTATTATACAAAAATACCATTCTGATGAGAATTAACTTACACACATTTGATAAATATAAAACATCTTACATATGTTACCAACAAATTCTGAATCTTCCCTAACATTCCCCTCTCAAGGGACTCAGTCCCTTTTGAAGAATCAGAATAGTAACATACTCAATATTTTAAAATTCAAATCCCCTCAATGTCAAATACCTTAGCTTATATGTAAACTTCCTCCCTTCTGAAACTAAGATTACAACAACCTTTATTCTACAAGACAACCTTGCACATGTTTAATAACACAGAATAATCCATTTGAGGAAAATAAAAACATAACATATTTATGCTCTTTCAATTACATGAGAACCAGTGTCTAAACACAGGCCTCCTCACAACATATAGGACAGACATCCCTCTAAGTACTCATGCTCAGAAATATACTCAGGAATAGAGAATAGGTCATTGAAATCATTCATATTACAAATCATAAGTAACAACCCAACAATTTAGCAAACCAATATTTAGAATAGCACTCCTCAGTGATTCAAATTTGTCTTATCACTCAAAGTAAAAACCTCAATTTAACACACATCAATATTAGCAGATTTACATACAGTATAATTATCCCAAAATTCTACTATTAACTTTTTTAATCATGATTTTAATACAGATCAGTATCTCAATGCATTCTTAATCTAAATTACTACAATTTACATGGTGTAGACCTCTTCAATCAATCTGATACCACAAAAGTATAAACAATTTTAATGGCACAGTTAGATTAAACCCCCCCCCCTCTCAGGCACGGCATCTTCTGGCATCTTCGTTTTTCTTCAAATAGCTTTACAGTTCAAAGTGGACGGCCCATGATAATGTCCCAATTTCAATGTCTCATCTCTACCACTCATGTCTTGTCCATTCGTCAACCAATATACCAGCATCATAAGAAAATGTTAGAACAGATCTTTCTCCATGATCACTCCAAATGGACTCCTCACAGTATGACAGAACCATGAAAGAAAAGCAGTTGATAGCTTAGATCTGATACTGTACACCAATTTCTGGCTTGGTTCTTTTCTCTCGGTAGAAGTGGTTTGGAAAGCCTCCTTCAATGCCTTTGTCTCTCTTCTTCAGCCAGTTAGAGGGGGTTTTGAGGTACACACACCATTCGGTCCAAATTATCTCTTCCATGCATTAAGATACCGTCTGATGTCACTCTTCATGATAACCTCGAAAGAACAGATCAGAACAACAGTTTAGTTCAGTTCATTAACTACATGATAAATTATTACTTTTACCAATTATTCTTAATACACATATCTAAACATATTTCACGGAGAATATCAAAACATTCTATTGAAACTATTCTTTCAAATTGGTTTATACTCCCCATCTCACTGTCAACTCCATCGTAGAGCCAAGGATCAAGAAATTAGACCTATACCCCTCGGGAATAGAACAAAACAAACACAACAATACAATACACTCAACAATACAATACACTCATTCACATATCACTTAAGTTGTATAACTTCAATTCAAACCCTCAAAAAACTGAATCCTCCCCCATGTTTTACACACATCTCTCCGTATGAGAGTAATGTAAAACAAAATTTCAGCTAACCTAATCAAATTAAAATCACTAAACTGAAGAAAAACTACACAAAGAAACATTATTTAACCCCTATGGTCATAGGAAAATAGACTTAAAGCAGCATACCCTTAGTTAAAAGCAATGCCCTCTTCACACTGGTCCAAATTACAAATAAGGATTAAGAAACATATTTACCAATTACACAAATTATTTTGAAAGCAGTATTACAAATGACCATACATTTCTTTTCCAAATGGCTTTCCAATGCGGGTGATCAAGCCACAACGGAAAGTCATCAGAAGGTCATAGGTCATACAAAACCCTCCAAAGCAGTGTTTTGCACTATATAAAACAATTTGCAAACAATAATCAACTAGTTCCAAACATTTTCGTAATTCCATGTTCCCAGAACATTCCTTTATCAAAAGAATTTGTGTGTAATGAAAAGTCAGAAAATAAAAACTCATTACAATCCCAATGTGGTGAGTTCCCCCTTCAATGTGGTAGTTTATGGCCCCAATTTCACTCACTCTCCCCAAGAGTATATTCCCTGGACACATTCCAGAGAGACAGTGAAATATCAATTTTCCCGAAGAAAACACAAAAACACTTAGTATTCATTTACACTACATTGATTCAGAAACTCAAACGTGAACTATAAACCAAACCTAATGATAATTCCACTGTACCTCAAATCATTAATCATACGTTTTAATCAAATCAATGTATATGCATGATAAGTTAAATCAACTCCTAAAAAAAACCTCTTAATCAGCAACCTAATAATTTCAATCTGTTGATATAAATTTAGTAAAAACCAATCCTGATTTTTTAAAACAAATCTAAAATCCTTCAAAAGTCGGTGCTGTCTCATCATCTAAAAATACAAATAAACATATTTTTTCCCCAACTGATATCCACAAAGGTCAATACTGTTCAGCACATCCATTAATGATCTTCCTTTAGTCTGTACAGGGTCTGAAGTTCCAATGTATGCAGATGATACAGTGATAAATTCATGCAAATAACAAACTACACAAGAACTCACTACTATAATGATTCAGATGACAAAATAGCTAAGAGACTCATGTTTACATCTCAATAAAATAAAACAGTCTGCATGTTCCTCAAAAAACAAGTACTGATGGAAAAAGCTCCTGGTGGTATCTGATTTTAAGTGCCAAGGCATCATACTTGATTCCAACCTTTCTTTTAAAAAGCAAATAATAAAGGAACTCAAATACCAAATTCAACCTCGCTAATTCCCAAAACATATGAAATCGTTTTGACTACACTATATAACTACTATAACAACACTATAATTAAAATCTATGATACTCCCCCACTTAACATACTAGTTTAGTCTTTGGCCCAATCTTGCTTTTCAACATTCATACCCATTCAGTCTTCTGTCAACAGGTTCTCATACCATTCAATCCAGCAATCACCTTTAATGACCTGACATTGTTCCACATAATGGAAACATACCATAACCTTAGAGTACATGAACTTTCCTGCTCAAATTAACTGGTGTTACTTAAACAATCAAACCAAGAATCAATAACCATCAGAAGCTATCCTTACGATGTTTTATGATTCCGACATCCAGTCTCCCAATTCTCATAGCCTAATACAGTAAATATAAACGCCACAAATCTATGATGCCCACCTAGCGAATCAGCTGCTAGAAATACAGACAAAAATGTACCTGAACAACGGTTAAAACAATTTGAGTAAGGTTATTGTATATTCAAACTAATAACGCAAATGTACGTTATTCTACAACAATCTACCTGCCTCCAGAAACTTTCCCTGACAATGAGCAGCCAACATAACAACTCACTCTCTTACATACTTTCAACTCAACTTTCCTATTTCTTTTTCCCCCAGTTGGGCAAAAATATAACCCCTCTCATTTCAACGTTTTTCCCTTACCTCTATCGTAAGATTAAAACCTCAACTTTATAACTTCCTCTTCTCTTTGCTCTCCACACTTATGAAATGTATCATATTTCTTTAAAAATAACACACACAGCGCAAAAATTATAACATGCGTCAGTCAATCTATAAGAATGAAAAACATTTCGGTAACCACTTTCCTATCGCCATTCTCTCCCCGCTATCATTCAGAGTGTCTTTAACTTAGGTAACTGTCTTCTCTATTGATACAGTAATTTAAATACGACCCAATTCTCAATACATTATTCCAGCAGATAATTTAGTGAACAGACATCGTCTTGCATCAGAATTTGCTTCGTTATTATTTTAAATTGAATTAGCCTATCAATTTAACCTAAACAATCTATTGAAAACGTTCAATTTATCTCTTATACAAACACTAGCGACCATAACTTTCCATGCAAAACATACAAATAGATTATTTACAATCAGAAACTCTAAATTGAGCCAGCGCCGTGACTGGAAATGGAACTCGGGCCTCCCGCGTTGCAGGCGAGAATTCTACCACTGAACCACTAATGCTATTGCCAATAACCAAAATTCTCCGGATATAAACCCCATTTACAAAGTAAAATCAAAACACGACACTATCGGTAATTCCCAGAAGAATAATAGCCCGATTTTAATAGTACAAACATTGCTCCAGCTATGATTCTCAAATTCCAAATGAATATATTAGCAATCAAAGAATAAAATCGACACTAATGACTAGGAAACAGTAAAAGTAGATTATGTTTACTTATGCAACGTATTTCAATTACTTTACTACATCACTTTAATCACGCAATGATAATTAGCTTGATGGAAAACCTTAGGCTTTGTACAACATTATAAATTACATCGAGCATCCCTCGAATTCTATTTAACTTTATGGAAAACAGTTTATTCAATAAATCCCGCAATTTCTCTCATACTGGGAAGAAAAAATATAACATGTTCAGACCTTAAGGGCAGTTTGATTTCAAATGTTTCACCCAGACGGAGATAATCCAATATGCGTTTTATAGTTACATCGTTAGGGTAAGATAATCAAAAGTGGACACACTCTAAATCAGTTTCTAGAGCTCAATTTCCCAGATTTTGTAGATTATTTTAATAGTGCTTAAAAACTTCGTCTTTATCAAATTATCCATTTAAGATATCAACTCAAAACCTACGTACGTCTACGAATGGGTGGTTTAAATTGTATCTAATCATTTTCAGCATTACTTTATACACACATACCATTTATCATAATTTCAAATAATTCACAGAATCCATATAAAACTTAAGAAATCTTAGTTACTCACACAGAACTTTCAGGATCATCCACACAGGATTGGTCAGATTTTTCACATAGAACTTTTCTGACGTCCACACAGAACATCAAAAGGTTTGCCCACACAGAGTAAACCCTACCCCGCTCACACAGAACGGTCCGACTCACACAGAGTAACCCTACCCCGCTCACACAGAACGGTCCGACTCACACAGAGTAAACCTACCCCGCTCACACAGAACGGTCCGACTCACACAGAGTAACCCTAGGGCAACCTGGCTAGCACATTTAAAATAATTGGAATTCACCACATCTGAGGGTCACTTAGACAAATCACACAGACGCACAGAATGAGGTCCTTCTTCCAATAGGGCTTCACCAAGTGCCGTGTTTCACCTAGAACACACAGACCCCCTGGCCCCTCACCCCGACAGACCTCACCAAATCCCCACTGTGATCAATTCAGTGTCAGGAGGGCTCTTGGTCACTGGCAACCGGACAGCGCAGAGTATCTTTTGAGTCCACAAAACCCCCAGATTACTCTCCTCTGACTCGGCCCTGCTTACGCCGCCAAGGTGCCTTCCTTACAAAGGAATTCACGCTCAGAGTATAACAGGCATAATTAAAAAAACTCGACTTCAAATCTGTGTGTGGTTCGCTCACCATTTTCTTTAAAAAAAACTCAGTTCGAGATGTGGTATCCACTCGGCTCGCTTCCTCTTAGATCAAAGGTTGGTCCATCTGCTCCGTTTCCCGAAGTGTGGTTCTCCCTGAGATCCCAAGTTTAGGGGATCCCTCGTGCACGACTTATTTACCTAGATCGTAGGAACGGTCACCGAGTGAAGATTCACATCCCCTCCTCGTCGCCAAATGTCGTGGAAATTTCCTCTATTTACCAAATCATGGGAGCAAACCACACACACAAGTCAGAGTTAGTTATAAAAGTCCATCTTTAATTATATGAGCTCTATCACAACCCTGTGACTCTCAGATCGATTCAGTGTCTAACCATGAATTCTCTGAGAGCCCCCTTACAATACAACTGAGTTCCTTTAATAGCAAAGACACACATAGTCAGACAGCATAGACATAACTCATCGTTCAGCTTTGTCTCCTTTCCCAAACCCGTGAAACCATAAACCAAATCCTCCATATCAACAGGCATATATCAAATTGTCATTTATATACAACCCACTCTAAATACAAACTCCTGGACAAACTCACGGAGAGGAGGGTGAGGCTATAGTTTAAGATAGAAACAACACTGCAACCCTTCTTTCCCCACTAGAAAAGGTAGGGAGTAAAAGATATGTTTACACATGATGACACTTTGACCTCTCCCCTCTCAGCGGCCATGCAACTTAGTCTTGACATAGAACAGATACTGCAACCCTGCCCACAGTATTATACAAAAATACCATTCTGATGAGAATTAACTTACACACATTTGATAAATATAAAACATCTTACATATGTTACCAACAAATTCTGAATCTTCCCTAACATTCCCCTCTCAAGGGACTCAGTCCCTTTTGAAGAATCAGAATAGTAACATACTCAATATTTTAAAATTCAAATCCCCTCAATGTCAAATACCTTAGCTTATATGTAAGCTTCCTCCCTTCTGAAACTAAGATTACAACAACCTTTATTCTACAAGACAACCTTGCACATGTTTAATAACACAGAATAATCCATTTGAGGAAAATAAAAACATAACATATTTATGCTCTTTCAATTACATGAGAACCAGTGTCTAAACACAGGCCTCCTCACAACATATAGGACAGACATCCCTCTAAGTACTCATGCTCAGAAATATACTCAGGAATAGAGAATAGGTCATTGAAATCATTCATATTACAAATCATAAGTAACAACCCAACAATTTAGCAAACCAATATTTAGAATAGCACTCCTCAGTGATTCAAATTTGTCTTATCACTCAAAGTAAAAACCTCAATTTAACACACATCAATATTAGCAGATTTACATACAGTATAATTATCCCATAATTCTACTATTAACTTTTTTAATCATGATTTTAATACAGATCAGTATCTCAATGCATTCTTAATCTAAATTACTACAATTTACATGGTGTAGACCTCTTCAATCAATCTGATACCACAAAAGTATAAACAATTTTAATGGCACAGTTAGATTAAACCCCCCCCTCTCAGGCACGGCATCTTCTGGCATCTTCGTTTTTCTTCAAATAGCTTTACAGTTCAAAGTGGACGGCCCATGATAATGTCCCAATTTCAATGTCTCATCTCTACCACTCATGTCTTGTCCATTCGTCAACCAATATACCAGCATCATAAGAAAATGTTAGAACAGATCTTTCTCCATGATCACTCCAAATGGACTCCTCACAGTATGACAGAACCATGAAAGAAAAGCAGTTGATAGCTTAGATCTGATACTGTACACCAATTTCTGGCTTGGTTCTTTTCTCTCGGTAGAAGTGGTTTGGAAAGCCTCCTTCAATGCCTTTGTCTCTCTTCTTCAGCCAGTTAGAGGGGGTTTTGAGGTACACACACCATTCGGTCCAAATTATCTCTTCCATGCATTAAGATACCGTCTGAT
Organism: Oncorhynchus mykiss; assembly: GCF_013265735.2. Taxonomy (NCBI): domain Eukaryota; kingdom Metazoa; phylum Chordata; class Actinopteri; order Salmoniformes; family Salmonidae; genus Oncorhynchus; species Oncorhynchus mykiss. Next base: position 36,429,659 of record NC_048567.1, read on the forward strand.
GTCACTCTTCATGATAACCTCGAAAGAACAGATCAGAACAACAGTTTAGTTCAGTTCATTAACTACATGATAAATTATTACTTTTACCAATTATTCTTAATACACATATCTAAACATATTTCACGGAGAATATCAAAACATTCTATTGAAACTATTCTTTCAAATTGGTTTATACTCCCCATCTCACTGTCAACTCCATCGTAGAGCCAAGGATCAAGAAATTAGACCTATACCCCTCGGGAATAGAACAAAACAAACACAACAATACAATACACTCAACAATACAATACACTCATTCACATATCACTTAAGTTGTATAACTTCAATTCAAACCCTCAAAAAACTGAATCCTCCCCCATGTTTTACACACATCTCTCCGTATGAGAGTAATGTAAAACAAAATTTCAGCTAACCTAATCAAATTAAAATCACTAAACTGAAGAAAAACTACACAAAGAAAAATTATTTAACCCCTATGGTCATAGGAAAATAGACTTAAAGCAGCATACCCTTAGTTAAAAGCAATGCCCTCTTCACACTGGTCCAAATTACAAATAAGGATTAAGAAACATATTTACCAATTACACAAATTATTTTGAAAGCAGTATTACAAATGACCATACATTTATTTTCCAAATGGCTTTCCAATGCGGGTGATCAAGCCACAACGGAAAGTCATCAGAAGGTCATAGGTCATACAAAACCCTCCAAAGCAGTGTTTTGCACTATATAAAACAATTTGCAAACAATAATCAACTAGTTCCAAACATTTTCGTAATTCCATGTTCCCAGAACATTCCTTTATCAAAAGAATTTGTGTGTAATGAAAAGTCAGAAAATAAAAACTCATTACAATCCCAATGTGGTGAGTTCCCCCTTCAATGTGGTAGTTTATGGCCCCAATTTCACTCACTCTCCCCAAGAGTATATTCCCTGGACACATTCCAGAGAGACAGTGAAATATCAATTTTCCCGAAGAAAACACAAAAACACTTACACTACATTGATTCAGAAACTCAAACGTGAACTATAAACCAAACCTAATGATAATTCCACTGTACCTCAAATCATTAATCATACGTTTTAATCAAATCAATGTATATGCATGATAAGTTAAATCAACTCCTAAAAAAAACCTCTTAATCAGCAACCTAATAATTTCAATCTGTTGATATAAATTTAGTAAAAACCAATCCTGATTTTTTAAAACAAATCTAAAATCCTTCAAAAGTCGGTGCTGTCTCATCATCTAAAAATACAAATAAACATATTTTTTCCCCAACTGATATCCACAAAGGTCAATACTGTTCAGCACATCCATTAATGATCTTCCTTTAGTCTGTACAGGGTCTGAAGTTCCAATGTATGCAGATGATACAGTGATAAATTCATGCAAATAACAAACTACACAAGAACTCACTACTATAATGATTCAGATGACAAAATAGCTAAGAGACTCATGTTTACATCTCAATAAAATAAAACAGTCTGCATGTTCCTCAAAAAACAAGTACTGATGGAAAAAGCTCCTGGTGGTATCTGATTTTAAGTGCCAAGGCATCATACTTGATTCCAACCTTTCTTTTAAAAAGCAAATAATAAAGGAACTCAAATACCAAATTCAACCTCGCTAATTCCCAAAACATATGAAATCGTTTTGACTACACTATATAACTACTATAACAACACTATAATTAAAATCTATGATACTCCCCCACTTAACATACTAGTTTAGTCTTTGGCCCAATCTTGCTTTTCAACATTCATACCCATTCAGTCTTCTGTCAACAGGTTCTCATACCATTCAATCCAGCAATCACCTTTAATGACCTGACATTGTTCCACATAATGGAAACATACCATAACCTTAGAGTACATGAACTTTCCTGCTCAAATTAACTGGTGTTACTTAAACAATCAAACCAAGAATCAATAACCATCAGAAGCTATCCTTACGATGTTTTATGATTCCGACATCCAGTCTCCCAATTCTCATAGCCTAATACAGTAAATATAAACGCCACAAATCTATGATGCCCACCTAGCGAATCAGCTGCTAGAAATACAGACAAAAATGTACCTGAACAACGGTTAAAACAATTTGAGTAAGGTTATTGTATATTCAAACTAATAACGCAAATGTACGTTATTCTACAACAATCTACCTGCCTCCAGAAACTTTCCCTGACAATGAGCAGCCAACATAACAACTCACTCTCTTACATACTTTCAACTCAACTTTCCTATTTCTTTTTCCCCCAGTTGGGCAAAAATATAACCCCTCTCATTTCAACGTTTTTCCCTTACCTCTATCGTAAGATTAAAACCTCAACTTTATAACTTCCTCTTCTCTTTGCTCTCCACACTTATGAAATGTATCATATTTCTTTAAAAATAACACACACAGCGCAAAAATTATAACATGCGTCAGTCAATCTATAAGAATGAAAAACATTTCGGTAACCACTTTCCTATCGCCATTCTCTCCCCGCTATCATTCAGAGTGTCTTTAACTTAGGTAACTGTCTTCTCTATTGATACAGTAATTTAAATACGACCCAATTCTCAATACATTATTCCAGCAGATAATTTAGTGAACAGACATCGTCTTGCATCAGAATTTGCTTCGTTATTATTTTAAATTGAATTAGCCTATCAATTTAACCTAAACAATCTATTGAAAACGTTCAATTTATCTCTTATACAAACACTAGCGACCATAACTTTCCATGCAAAACATACAAATAGATTATTTACAATCAGAAACTCTAAATTGAGCCAGCGCCGTGACTGGAAATGGAACTCGGGCCTCCCGCGTTGCAGGCGAGAATTCTACCACTGAACCACTAATGCTATTGCCAATAACCAAAATTCTCCGGATATAAACCCCATTTACAAAGTAAAATCAAAACACGACACTATCGGTAATTCCCAGAAGAATAATAGCCCGATTTTAATAGTACAAACATTGCTCCAGCTATGATTCTCAAATTCCAAATGAATATATTAGCAATCAAAGAATAAAATCGACACTAATGACTAGGAAACAGTAAAAGTAGATTATGTTTACTTATGCAACGTATTTCAATTACTTTACTACATCACTTTAATCACGCAATGATAATTAGCTTGATGGAAAACCTTAGGCTTTGTACAACATTATAAATTACATCGAGCATCCCTCGAATTCTATTTAACTTTATGGAAAACAGTTTATTCAATAAATCCCGCAATTTCTCTCATACTGGGAAGAAAAAATATAACATGTTCAGACCTTAAGGGCAGTTTGATTTCAAATGTTTCACCCAGACGGAGATAATCCAATATGCGTTTTATAGTTACATCGTTAGGGTAAGATAATCAAAAGTGGACACACTCTAAATCAGTTTCTAGAGCTCAATTTCCCAGATTTTGTAGATTATTTTAATAGTGCTTAAAAACTTCATCTTTATCAAATTATCCATTTAAGATATCAAATCAAAACCTACGTACGTCTACGAATGGGTGGTTTAAATTGTATCTAATCATTTTCAGCATTACTTTATACACACATACCATTTATCATAATTTCAAATAATTCACAGAATCCATATAAAACTTAAGAAATCTTAGTTACTCACACAGAACTTTCAGGATCATCCACACAGGATTGGTCAGATTTTTCACATAGAACTTTTCTGACGTCCACACAGAACATCAAAAGGTTTGCCCACACAGAGTAAACCCTACCCCGCTCACACAGAACGGTCCGACTCACACAGAGTAACCCTACCCCGCTCACACAGAACGGTCCGACTCACACAGAGTAAACCTACCCCGCTCACACAGAACGGTCCGACTCACACAGAGTAACCCTAGGGCAACCTGGCTAGCACATTTAAAATAATTGGAATTCACCACATCTGAGGGTCACTTAGACAAATCACACAGACGCACAGAATGAGGTCCTTCTTCCAATAGGGCTTCACCAAGTGCCGTGTTTCACCTAGAACACACAGACCCCCTGGCCCCTCACCCCGACAGACCTCACCAAATCCCCACTGTGATCAATTCAGTGTCAGGAGGGCTCTTGGTCACTGGCAACCGGACAGCGCAGAGTATCTTTTGAGTCCACAAAACCCCCAGATTACTCTCCTCTGACTCGGCCCTGCTTACGCCGCCAAGGTGCCTTCCTTACAAAGGAATTCACGCTCAGAGTATAACAGGCATAATTAAAAAAACTCGACTTCAAATCTGTGTGTGGTTCGCTCACCATTTTCTTTAAAAAAAACTCAGTTCGAGATGTGGTATCCACTCGGCTCGCTTCCTCTTAGATCAAAGGTTGGTCCATCTGCTCCGTTTCCCGAAGTGTGGTTCTCCCTGAGATCCCAAGTTTAGGGGATCCCTCGTGCACGACTTATTTACCTAGATCGTAGGAACGGTCACCGAGTGAAGATTCACATCCCCTCCTCGTCGCCAAATGTCGTGGAAATTTCCTCTATTTACCAAATCATGGGAGCAAACCACACACACAAGTCAGAGTTAGTTATAAAAGTCCATCTTTAATTATATGAGCTCTATCACAACCCTGTGACTCTCAGATCGATTCAGTGTCTAACCATGAATTCTCTGAGAGCCCCCTTACAATACAACTGAGTTCCTTTAATAGCAAAGAGACACACATAGTCAGACAGCATAGACATAACTCATCGTTCAGCTTTGTCTCCTTTCCCAAACCCGTGAAACCATAAACCAAATCCTCCATATCAACAGGCATATATCAAATTGTCATTTATATACAACCCACTCTAAATACAAACTCCTGGACAAACTCACGGAGAGGAGGGTGAGGCTATAGTTTAAGATAGAAACAACACTGCAACCCTTCTTTCCCCACTAGAAAAGGTAGGGAGTAAAAGATATGTTTACACATGATGACACTTTGACCTCTCCCCTCTCAGCGGCCATGCAACTTAGTCTTGACATAGAACAGATACTGCAACCCTGCCCACAGTATTATACAAAAATACCATTCTGATGAGAATTAACTTACACACATTTGATAAATATAAAACATCTTACATATGTTACCAACAAATTCTGAATCTTCCCTAACACTTGCTCAGGGGCAGAATTACAGATTTTTGGCCCTGGCCGATGCAACAACCGGATGTATCTGGTTTTCAGGGATACAGCTATTTCAACTTACAGTGCCTTGCAAAAGTATTCATCCCCCTTGGCATTTTTCCTATTTTGTTGCATTACAACCTGTCATTTAAATGGAATTCTATTTGGATTTCTGGCAATGGACATACACAAAATAGTCCAAATTGGTAAAGTGAAATGAAAAAAATTACTTGTTTAAAAAAATTTTTTTAAATTTAAAACCGAAAAATGGTGCATGCATATGTATTCGCCCCCTTTCTATGAAGCCCCTAAATAAGATCTGGTGCAACCAATTACCTTGAGAAGTCACATAATTAGTTAAATAAAGTCCACCTGTGTGCAATCTAAGTGTTACATGATCTCAGTATTTATATACACAGACCTGTTCTGAAAGGCCCCAGGGTCTGCAACACCACTAAGCAAGCGGCACCACCAAGCAAGCGGCACCATAGGAGACCAAGGAGCTCTCCAAACAGGGAAGGGATAACATTGTGGAGAAGTACAGATCAGGGCTGGGTTATAAAAAAATATATGAAACTTTGAACATCCCATGGAGCACCATTAAATACATTCTTAATAAATGGAAAGATTATGGCACCACAAAAACCTGCCAAGAGAGGGCCGCCCACCAAAACTCACAGTCCAGGCAAGGAGGGCATTTATCAGAGGCAACAAAGAGACCAAAGATAATCCTGAAGGAGCTGCAAAGCTCCATAGCGGAGATTGGAGTATCTGGCCATAGGACCACTTTAAGCCGTTCACTCCACAGAGCTGGGCTTATGGAAGAGTGGCCAGAAAAAAGCCATTGCTTGAAGAAAAAAATAAGCAAACACGTTTGGTGTTCGCCAAAAGGCATGTGGGAGACTCCCCAAACATAAATTGAGCTTTTTGGCCATCAAGGAAAACACTATGTCTGGCGCAAACCCAACACCTCTCATCACCTCGAGAACTCCAGCATGGTGGTAGCAGCCTCATGCGGTAGGATGTTTTTCATCGGCAGGGACTGGGAAACTGGTCAGAATTAAAGGAATGACGGATGGCGCTAAATACAGGGAAATTCTTGAGGGAAACCTGTTTCTGTTTTTTTGTGACTGGGACGGAGGTTCACCTCCCAGCAGGACAATGACCCTAAGCATACTGCTAAAGCAACACTCGAGTGGTTTAAGGGGAAACATTTAAATGTCTTAGAATGGCCTAGTCAAAGCCCAGACCTCAATCTAATTTAGAATCTGTGGTATGACTTAAAGATTGCTGTACACCAGCAGAAACTATCCAACTTGAAGGAGCTGTAGCAGTTTTGCCTTGAAGAATGGGGAAAAATCCCAGTGGCTAGATGTGCCAAGCTTATAGAGACATACCCCAAGAGACTTGCAGCTGTAATTGCTGCAAAAGGTCGCTCTACAAAGTATCGACTTTGGGAGGGTGAATAGTTATGCACGCTCAAGTTCTGTTTTTTTTTCTTACTTCTAGTTTGTTTCACAATAACACATATTTTGCATCTTCAAAGTGGTAGGCATGTTGTGTAAATCAAATGATACAAACCCTCCAAAAATCTATTTTAATTCCAGGTTGTAAGGCAAAAAAACAGGAAAAATGCCAAGGGGGATGAATACTTTCGCAAGCCACTGTAGATTCCTTTCCACTGAAACCCGGATGGGGGAATTTATGCTTGCTATGTTAGGCTAGAGGAAGAGTAAATCTAGTTTTTGTCTGGATAGGCCAAAAAATTTAACATCACACTCTATGCAAATGTTGCAGTTGGTTTTGTGCTGTAGGCCTAAAGCCAGAGCTACTGTCAGGAATCTGTGGAGAACTGTGTGACATCAGTCTGTAAGTCTGCCTGGACTGTCCGTGAGCGGGAGTCTCCAGGACACTGCTCCATGCCTAGTCATACAGGCTTCCTCACCAACACTCTAGTGGGACACACGGTGGTAGGCTCTCGTGTGGAGTTGCGGGCTCTGGAGAAGCTGCTCTGGTCCTTTTTTGGAGCGGAAAGGCAGGCAGAAATCACTAAAGCACCTCTTGAAGTTCTTGTCCAGGAAGGCATAGAGCAGGGGGTTGAGGCTGCTGTTCATGTAGCCCAGCGCGATGCACAGGTGCCAGCTGGCGATCACATAGGGGTTCGTGCTGTTGATCTGCACCATGGTCCTGAGGATGATAAAGATGTGGATGGGCGTCCAGCAAATTATGAAAACCGCCACCACCACCAGGACCATGTGGGTAATGCGCCGCATATTCCGATCTTTCTCCTTTGAACCAGAGAGCAGCCGGACATTCTTCAGGCGGAGAATCATCAGGCCGTAGCAGATGGTGATGACTAGGGTTGGCACCACGAAAGCAAATATGAACACACAAATCTTAGTCACCGTGTCCCAGCACCAGTCTGGCTGAGGAAACTGTAGCATGCAGCCTGTATTGCCTGAGGGATAAACAATCAAATGGTTAGCATATGGATATGTGGATGTTGGTGTCTGGAGCACATACGGTACAGCTCATATGGACTGTTCACCTTTGTCTGTCACCTTGGTAACCGCCATGACCATGATGGGCACTCCGATGGCAGAGGAGAGGATCCAGATGCACACATTGATCATCTTGGCCTTGGCAGGTGTTCTAAAGTCCAGGGCCCTGACCGGGTGGCACACAGCGATGTAGCGGTCCACGCTCATCATGGTCAGGGTGAAGATACTGGTGAACATGTTGTAGTAGTCAATGGCGAGGATCACTTTACACAGGAACTCACCGAAGGGCCAGGTGTTCATCAGGTACTTGGCACTCTGGAAGGGCAGAGTGCTGGTAGCCAAAGCATCGGCCAGGGCCAAGTTGAAGATGTAGATGTTAGTGGCTGTCTTCATTTTGGTGTATCTGGACAGAGAGTGCTGTTTATTAGCTTGTCAAATACTACAGATCTCAGAAGGCAAGGTATCTGTATTGCACGGAGGTGTAATTAAAATCAAATTTTATTTGTCACATGCGCCGAATGCAACAAGTGTAGACTTTACAGTGAAATGCTTACTTACAAGCCCTTAACCAAGGGAGTTAACTCAAGAAGAGTTAAGAAAATATTTACCAAGTAGACTAAAATAAAAAGTAATAATAAAAGTAACACAATAAGAATAACGAGGCTATACACAGGGGGCACCGGTACCGAGTCAGTGTGCGAGGGTACAGTTTAGTTGAGGTAATTTGTACATGTAGGTGGGGGTGAAGTGACTATGCATTGATAATAAACAGCGAGTTGCAGCAGTGTACAACAGGGAGGGGGGGCTCAATGTAAATTGTCTGGTGGCGATTTTATTAATTGTTCAGCAGTCTTATGGATTGGGGGTAGTAGCTGTTGAGGAGCCTTTTGGTCCTAGCCTTTTGGTACGCTACGGTACCGCTTGCTGTGCTGTAGAGAAAATTACTTGGGTGACTGGAGTCTGACAATTTTATGGGCTTTCCTCTGACACCTCCTATTATATAGGTCCTGGATGGCGGAAAGCTTGGTCCCAGTGATGAACTGGGCCATTCGCACTATCCTCTGTTGTGCCTTACGGTCAGATGTTCAGCAGTTTCCATACCAGGTGGTGATGCAACCGGTCAGGATGCTCTCGATGGTGCAGCTGTATAACCTTTTGAGGATCTGGGCACCCATTTCTCCCTCAGTCTCCTGAGGAAGGTTTTGTCGTGCCCTCTTCACGACTGTCCTTGTATGTTTGGACCATGATAGTTCGTTGGTGATGTGGAAACCAAGGAAACTCGACCTGCTCCGCTACAGCCCTGTCGCTGTTAATGGGGGTGTGTTCGGCCGAGCTTTTCCTGTAGTCCACGATCAGCTCCTTTGTCTTGCTCACATCGAGGAAGAGGTTGTTGTCCTGGCACCACACTGCCAGGTCTCTGACCTCTCTTTAGGGCGTCTCATCGTTGTCGGCGATCAGGCCTATCACTGTTGTGTCATCAGCAAACTTAATGATGGTGTTGGAGTCGTGTTTGGCCACGCAGTCGTACACATGCCTGAGGGGCCCCAGTGTTAAGGATCAGCGTGGCAGACGTGTTGTTGCCTACTCTTACCACCTGGGGGCAGCCCGTCAGGAAGTCCAGGATCCAGTTATATAGAGGGAGGTGTTTAGTCTCAGAGTCCTTAGCTTAGTGATGAGCTTTGTGGGCACTATGGTGTTGAACGCTGAGCTGTAGTCAATGAACAGCATTCTCACATAGGTGTTCCTTTTGTCTGAGAAAGGGCAGTGTGGAGTGTGATTGAGATTGCGTCATCTGTGGATCTGTTGGGGCGGTATGCAAATTGGAGTGGGTCTAGTGTGTCTGGGAGGATGCTGTTGATGTGAGCCATGACCAGCCTTTCAAAGCACTTCATGGCTACAGATGTGAGTGCTACGGGTCAGTAGTCATTAAGGCAGGTGACCTTAGTGTGGTGGTCTGCTTGAAACATGTAGGTAAGACAGACTCGGTCAGGGAGAGTTTGAAAATGTTAGTGAAAACACTTGACAGTTGGTCAGCGGATGCTTTGAGTACATGTCCTGGTAATCTGTCTGTCCCAGCGGCTTTGTGAATGTTGACCTGTTTAAAGGTTGATTTGTAATTCATATATACAAAATAAAAAACAGTACATCCTGTCAGCACGCCAAAAAGCGTGCTGAATGACGTGTGGAAGGGAGCGAGGAACGAGATGGGAGTAACAATCCAGGCTATTTGCTCAGAGACCAGCGTAATAATGTAATGAAACAAGCAGGGAGCAGGTTTCAAACCCTCAACATTCTAGCCCGAAGTCCAGCACGCTATCGACTGTGCCCAAATGTATCAATTGGGTTTGGGCCGATTGTGACTAAAAACACTTTATTAATTGGAATCTTTAACATATTGAAAAGTATTATTATTTGTTTTTCACAAGTGTAGCAGGATGGGCTATTAGCTGAACAATAGACTATTCAACCTTTACCCCCCCCCCCCCCGCAACTTGCAACAAACAATTTGTGTCTATCTACCTACACACGGTTAATGTTCTGAAAATGTTTTTTATATGTATATATATGTGTGTAAGTTATGGCTCCCGAGTGGTGCAGCGGTCTACAGTCCCTGGTTCGAATTCAGGCTGTATCAAATCTGACCGTGATTGGGAGGCACTCGGGAGCCATAACTCCCAATTGGCCCAACGTCATCCGGGATAGGCCTTCATTATAAATATGAATTTGTTCTTACCTGACTTGCCTTTGAACCTTTATTTAACATGTAAAAAAACAACAACCGGCGGCAACTGCGGCGCAACTTTCAATTTATTCGATGCTTAAGTAGTCTAAAGTGTTACATGTCTAACTCAAAACAGCATTTCTTCATCAACATCTTTATGCTTTCGTTAATCTTCTTGATCTTCTAACTTTTTTTCTGTAGCAATTTTGAGCAAATTGCTCAAGGGCCATGGTTGATTCATCTGTGAAGATGACGTTATTGAATGTCTCGCCAGCTTTAATCCATGCCTGGGCCTGCAGGATGCAAAGTTCTTTGTTTGTCAGACTAATCATTAGAATCATTGACTCACTCACTCGTTGAAAAGGGCGAGGAATGAGATGGAGTCACAGTCCATGCCAGGCACACCTGTGAGCTCTGGAACTCCATCTCTGACAGGCAGAGTCAACATACGTGGCAGGTTCACCCTGACATTTCCATTCCTCTTCTGACAACAGAACATGACCAACTGCTCACCAGGCACAGCAAGTGCCGCTCAGACCGTTATGCTGTTCTGCTATTCCAAGGATGTGTAACCGAAGAGATACCACAAAGTTGGCACAGAATACATAGCTTTCCCACTGCGGACGTCTATTTCAGCAAGCAAGCATGGAGAAATGAAAATGTTCAAATGTTCCATGGTATTCTTAAGATATGTGTTGACTGAATATAAGCAAGTGATGTCTGCTAAATAATTAAGTTAGTTTTCTCCTGAAATAAATAATTTTAAAACATCAAACTGACTATTTACAAATTAGTGAGAATGTCTCACCCCATGTTCAAGAATTGCCTTTTTCTCACTCACTCCTTAAATGAAAATGAAATCTCCAAAATATCATTACTTTAAAAAAAATTCGATTCATTTTGAATTATATAAATGCCCCTTAGATATTAATACAGTCCCCCAATCCTCTAATGTAATTATTTGCGGAGAGTCATGTCATTGAAAAAAATATTTGTAGATATACTGTTAAAAATGGTGTAGGTCTTATTTATGTAAAGAGCATATTGTATTTAGAAGCAAAAGCCTACAACTATTTTAGCACCATTTTGCACTGCTCTGAGACAAGCATGGGTACTCTGAGACAAGCCTACTCCTTCCATATGGGAATTTGAACTATGGTCTCTCATTCGCATGACACAGGGATTCTTTAGCTAAATAGCCCAGTACTGTACTGCCGACTGCCACGTTGTACAGCGACAAATTTTCCGTTCCAGCAAGTACCAGTCAAAAGTTTGGACACAACTACTCATTCCAGGATTTTTCAATATTTTTAGTATTTTTTACATTGTAGAATAATAGTGAAGACATCACAACTATGAAATAACACATATGGAATCAGTTAAGAACAAATTCTTATTTACAAGGTTAGCCCACTCCTTCCTCCCCAACGGGGTTTTGAAACCAGTCTCCCGCGTGCTCTACATTCTGTAGTACAAACATGGCATGCTCTCCCTTATGTAAGGAATTAGGGACTTTCCCATGTTACTACAGTATGTATTGTAGACTGCACAGTAGCCTAATAAACAAATAAACACATTTTGTTAATAAAATAATGATAAAAAAATACTATTTCAAAATGCAGATGTTGATTTAGTTATGGATCCATAATGAATTACTATGGAAATAAATATCACTGATTTACAGAAATATTGGAACAAAGTTGTCTAGATAAGGCAAACAATTTAGAATCCTCCAATCCTGTAGCCTACTCCCAACAGTCATGTTGTACAGTCATTTCATCCTAACGGAAACCCTGAGAGTTAAATTTTTTCATTTTTCTCTGAATAGAAACACCATAATATTAATCAAATTAATTAAGCCAAATTTCTTAAAATCAATCCCATATATTAATGTTATTACAAAAAAGGTTTTCAATTCTCAGGTAATGCCAATACGGAATACTATCAAATGCTTCTCAAAGATGCCGTCTGGTGGTCAAACTAGCAATAACTTGCAGTAACAGAAAAAATGGCTGACAATTAAATTACGTTCCACAGAATGCTACGGCACAACTGTACGTACAGTCACTGTGGGGACGACGTTGTCGATGCACTTATTGATGAAGCCGATGACTGAGGTGGTGTACTCCTCAATGCCCTTGGATGAATCCCGGAACACATTCCAGTCTGTGCTAGCAAAACAGTCCTGTAGTGTAGCATCTGCGTCATCTTACCACTTCCGTATTGAGCGAGTCACGGGTACCTCCTGCTTTAGTTCTTGCTTGTAAGCAGGAATCAGGAGGACAGAATTATGGTCATATTTGACAAATGGAGAGCCGGGGAGAGCTTTGTATGCATCTCTGTGTGTGAAGTAAAGGTCATCTAGGATTTTTTTCTCTGGTTGCAAGTGACATGCTGGTAAAATGAGGTAAAACTGATTTATGTTTGACTGCATTAAAGTCCCCGGCCGCTAGGAGCGCCACTTCTGGGTGAGCATTTTCTTCTGTGCTTATGGCCTTATAGAGTTGGTTGAGAGCAGTCTTAGTGCCAGCTTCGCTCTGTGGTGGTAAATAGACTGCTATGAATAATATAGATGAGAACTCTCTTGGTAGATAGTGTGGTCTACAGCTTATCTTAAGGTACTCTACCTCAGGTGAGCAATACCTCAAGACTTCTTTAATATTAGACATTGAGCACCAGCTGTTATTGACAAATAGACAAATATCGTCTTACCAGAGGTAGCGTCTCTGTTCTGCCAGTGCATGGAAAATCCCGCTAGCTCTATATTGTCCGTATTGTCATTCAGCTATGTCTTAATGTCCCGTTTGTAGGATAATCTTAATCATAGATCATCAATTTTATTTTCCAATGATTGCACGTTAGCAAGAAGAACGGATGGCAGTGGGAGTTCTCGTTCGCCTACGGATTCTCAGAAGGCTGCCTGATCTGCAGCACCTTTTCCTGTGCCTTTTCTTCATTCAAAAGGCGAGGCTCTGGGCCTGTTCCCGTGAAAGCAGGATATCCTTCTTGTCGGACTCGTTAAAGGAAAAAGTTTCTTCCTGTCCGCGGTGAGTAATTGCTGTTCTGATGTCCAGAAGTTCTTTTCAATCATAAGAGGCGGTAGCAGCAACATTATGTACACAGTATGTTAAGAAATAAGTTACACAAAACAAAAAAACGAACAAAATAGCACAATTGATCCAGATATTGGATAATAGAGCACTCTCTTGTTTCGTTGTGAGTTCAAAGAACAATAAAACTGCCGTACGTGCTGTACTTTTAAATGTCAGTGTATCTGGTCAAACACATTTTTTCCCAAAAGTTTACTAAGGGTTGGTAAAAGGCTGATTGGTCAGCTATTTGGGCCAGGAAAGGGGGCTTTACTATTCTTACGTAGCGGAATAACTTTTGCTTCCCTCCAGGCCTGAGGGCACACACTTTCTTTCTAGTAGGCTTAAATTGAAGATATGGCAAATAGGAGTGGCAATATTGTCCTCTATTATCCTCAGTAATTTTCCATCCAAGTTGTCAGTGGCTTGTCATGGTTGATAGACAACCATAATTTTTCTACCTTTACCACACGCACTTTTACGGAATTCAAAATTACAATGCTTGTCTTTCATAATTTGGTCAGATATACTTGGATGTGTATTGACATGCTGGCATGTCACGCCTAAGTTTGCTAATCTTGCAAATGAAAAAAATCATTACAGTAGTTGGCAGTGGCTTTTGTGACGAATGAGCCATCTGATTCAAGGAATGATGGAGTGTACCTTTTTCCCCAAAATGTCATTGAAGGTGCTCCAAAGCTTTTTACTATCATGCTTTATGTCATTTGTCTTTGTTTCATGGTGTAGTTTCTTCTTTTTATTCAGTTTAGTCACATGATTTCTCAATTTGCAGTACGTTTGCCAACCAGTTGTGCAGCCAGACTTATTTGCCATTCCTTTTGCCTCATCCCTCACCATTTCTAAATTCCTCATCAATCCATGGGATGTAACAGTTTTACAGTCATTTTCTTAAATGGGTGCATGCTTATTAGTAACTGGGATAAGCAATTTCATAAATGTGTCAAGTGCCACTTCGGTTTGGTCCTCATCTCACACCATGGACCAACAAATATGCTTTACATCAACAACTTTTTGGGGTCTCGAGTCCCTGCAGTCCCTGGTTCAAATCCAGGCTGCGTCACATCCAGCAGTGATTGGGTGGCATATAATTGTCCCAGCGTTGTCTGGGTTTGGCAGGAGTAGGCCATCATTGTAAATAATAATTTATTCTTAACTGACTTGTCTAGTTAAATAAAGGTTGAATTTAGATTTTTTTTATTATACACTATATTAGACCCAACCTTTTGAACTTTGGTTTTCCTAAATATGTCTATTATATTGTGATCACTACATCCAATGGATCTGGATACTGCTTTCAAGCAAATTTCTACAGAATTAGTAAAGATGTGATCAATACATGTTGATGATTTCATTCCTGTGCTATTTTTAACGACCCTGGTAGATTGACTGATAGCCTGAACCAGATTGCAGGCACTACTTACAGTTTTCAGCTTTTTCTTGAGAGGCCGTTTGATGAAAGTCTTCTAATATTTAAATCACCCAGAAAGTATACCTCTCTGTTGATAATGTAAGGACCGATGCTGGAGATGAGAAGCAGGTCCGGGAGTTTAAAATTTAATGGGGAACATACAGGTAACAGGACCAGCGTCAGTACACAGGTATACAAAGACATAAGAACATTAATGCAGAAACAGGAAACAGAGCAGGGAACCACAGAGATATAGCGAAGGTAATGACAGAGATGATTGAGTCCAGGTGAGTCCAATAATCGCTGATGCGCGTGATGGGGGGTGGCTGGTGTGGTAATGATGGTGTCAGGAGTGCGCATTGCTTGGGAGCCTGGCGCTCGAGGGGAGAGGGAGCAGGCGTGACAGATATTACATACATTATCAAGCATTTCACACATGCTATCCAGATACTAACACTTGGTGATCTATAGCAGCTTCCCACCAGAATGTGCTTTAGGTGAGGCAGATGAACCTGTAGCCATATTACTTCAACAGTATTTAACATGAGATCCCCTCTAATATTTACAGGAATGTGGTTCTGAATATAAACAGCAACACCTGGCATTTGTCTTTTCTGTAAATGTTAGAAACTTGAATTGCTACCATTTTATCAAGGTATTGTCGAAGTGAGTTTCAGAGATAAGTCAGAATATGAATGTCATCTGTTACTAGCAAGCTATTAATTTCATGAACCTGGTTTCTTAAGCTACATATGTTAGCGTGGGCCATTTAGAGCACAGGGAAGCTTAGCAGAAGTAGTTATTCTCATGTTATTTATGTTAGTGGAGGGTGAGCTGCACACAGTGGACTTCCTACCAGGGCACACTGCCTCAGTGCTAATAGCATAAATCTGGTTCATATGCACATGATTGCTGCATACAATAGCTATAGGATCAGCAAAGGCATTCAGGGCAGTTAGAGGGACATAAATTAGGTTACTTTGATTGTGTCTATCAATGCCCCTGGTATAATGTACATTTGCTAAAGCATTATGATGACTCAGCAACACAATGGTATGGATTAACTGAGCTAACAAGTCATTGTCTCAACACAGGCTTATAATGCTGTGAAAGGACCCAGGAACCCAAATTATTTGGGTGGATCCCATCCTCCTTGTAAAACATGTTTTGTTTCCAAAAGGTATCGAAATTGTCAACAAAAGTTACACCCATTGATGAGCTGCAATAATCACATAGCCAGTTGTGAAGAGAAAGAATCCTGCTAAACCCTTCAATACCACAATTCAGAGGGCACAGGGCCAGATATGATGGATCTTTTATTAGTGTCTAGCAGAAAGTCAATCAGCTCTTTGAAATCCAAATTCAACTGTTCAGAGCTGCCTTTTATGATGACGTTAGAACCCACATGGACTTCGATAGAATCGATGTCCATGTCCTGGCGTAGTACATTCAGGAGCAGCTTAGTAATGTCATTTACTCCAGCTCCGGGATAGGACATTGTTTTTGCAACAGGAACAGTCACATTTCTCACGGCTAGTGAGAAAGACAAGGATATCCTCCCACTCTCACATTTCAAGCAATTAGTTAGGTTAGCTCTTTCAAGCAGACTTTAACCTGTCAGTTAAGCAGGATTCTGAGACAAGAAATAACAGTCCTAGCTGTTAAAATCTAAACGCTTCACAGAATCCATGCAAAAACAAGTTTGGTATTTATGTTTAACAAAGATTGGTTATGTAACTTCTGCTTCCAACTCACACTCTCAAACACGTAGATCCCCCGAACGCAGCTCACTTTCCAGCCCACTTTCCAGCTCACACTCTCAAACACATAGATCCCCCTCTCCAGATTCCAATCACCTGAATTCTGATCACCTGTTCAAACACCTGTATGTCATTATCACACACTACTTATTTCAGTTCTTTGCACCCCATCATTGTGAGGTATTGTTTGTTTTGTGACAAACTACTATTCGGAGTGCTGGGTTCCCCCTCCCGTGTATGTTTTTTGTTTTGTTTGTTTGCATGCCTCACTAATGACGCCTATTCCTTGTCTGTTCTTTAGCCTATCAGATTTCCTGTTATCAACCTATTGCCTGATCTCCCGGACGACGTTACTAGCCTTTTCCCTGCCTGTACTGTTGCCTTTTTGGACTCCCTGTGTATGACCTTCTGCCTGCCCCTGGACCCAGCTACCTGCCTCCTCCCGTGGTCCTTGACAAAAAACCCCTGCTGCGCCCTGGGCTTGAAACCAGCTCTCTATCTCCCATATTGTTCATTACAGAATACCTCACCCAAAAACGACAGATGGATTCAGCGGCGCTGCAGCTACGTCTAGCCCGACAGGAGGAACGAATCGATGAACTCTGCAACCTCCTTCGCCAGTCCATTCTGCCTCATCAATATCAGGTGCCACAGCCTCCTCTCGTTCATCTCCCCATATCCATGCCTTATAAATACGTCAGCTCCCTAAGGAAATGTCAAGGATTTCTCATGCAATGTAACCTGTACATCCGCCATCACCCCGCTGACTCCACCTCTGACAAAGACAGGGTGGACTTCGTCATCTCCCTACTCACAGTCAAAGCTCTGGATTGGGTCGCAGCCCTGTGGGCCGCTCAAAGTTCTGATCTGTCTGAATCACGTTTCCACGCCCTCTTGGTGTTCGACCATTCAGTTTCAGGTCGTCACATCGGGGACCTGTTATGTGAGCTGCGACAGGGCCGTCGCTCCATCACTGAGTATGCCCTTGCGTTCCGCACCATGGCTGCCAGCACTGGATGGAATGAACCAGCTCTCCTTACAGTCTACCGGAGAACTCTTAATCGGTAGTCACAGACCGAACTGGCCTGCAGAGGAGATTTAATGGACCTAAACCAATACATCCGGATGTCCAAATCCATTGGCAACCTACTGGTGGACCGCAGACATATACAGTCGTCCATGGCCTGCGAGTCTTCTACTCCCTTCTCTCGTCCACCATGGTCTAAAAGCCCCAAACCCATGCAACACATTGGAGGTTATGTGAATACCTGTGTCTCTATTGTAACCAGAGAGAGAGTAACCACGTACTCAATAGCTGTCCGGTTCGCCCACAACCACTCCACTTCCGCACAGGTAAGCACCTCTACGTTTTTGAATATTACCAAAAGGCAGTTTGCTATCCCTGCTCTTCTTTCTGCTAATGGGGTCACTCAGTTTGTGGAGGGACTAGTGGACTCGGGGGGGCTGCAGGTCATTTTATTGACAAACAATTGGCACAACAGTTAAGAGTCAAACTAATCCCTGTTAATCCTCCCTTTAGGATTAATGCGCTGGACAGACAACCTCTCAGAACTGGTCTTGTGACTCGCATGACCGACACTATCACACTTCAGATTGGCCTCCTTCACTCTGAGGTCATTCAGTTAGTGGTGTTGTCTTCACCTAAAGAACCCCCTCATCCTCGGTCACCCCTTGCTAAGCCTTCACAACCCTGCCATCTCCTGGCGGCAAGTGGAACTGCTGTCATGGTCTCCCACCTGTTTAAGAACTGCTTCAATCTAACCTGTCGAGCCATCTCTATAGAAGGATTGGAGTCTGCCATTCCAACCCACATCCCACCTGTATATGCCCAGTTCCTGAGTGTCTTCAGCAAGAAAGTCATCCATTCTGCCCCCTCCTTGCCCGGAGGACTGCACAATCAACCTCCTTCCTGGGGCATCGCTCCCTAAGGGTCAGATCAACCCCTTGTCCATCCCAGAGAATGAGGCAATGGACACCTATATAGAAGAGGCCCTCAACATGGGATTAATCCGTCCATCCACTGCATCCAGTCCCTGCACAGATTACCAACCCCTCAATGAAATTACCATCAAGAATCGCTTCCCTCTGATTTCAGCCCCACTAAAACAAGTTGGACAGGCTACCATCTACTCCAAACTGGACCTACGTAGTGCTTACAACCTGGTCCATATCAGAAGTGGGGATGAGTGGAAGATGACATTCATCACATCTAGGGGTCACTACGAATACCTGGTTATGGCCTACGGTCTCACCAATGATCCCGCAGTCTTCCAGTCCTTCATGAATTAAGTTTTCCAGGACTTGATCAACCAGTTCCTCATCGTGTACATTGGCGACATCTTGATCTACTCTCACTCGATTGCAGAACACATACAGCATGTGCAACAGGTCCTCCAACGGCTACAGGACCATCATCTTTATGTCAATGCTAAGAAGAGCGCATTTCACGTTACTACGGTAACCTTCCTAGGAGGGGTCAACATGGACGAAGGCAAAGTCACGGCCGTGCTTAACTGGCCCAAACACACCACCGTAAAGGAACTACAACGTTTCCTATGATTTTCCAACTACTGCCGGTTCATCCGAAACTGCAGCAGCACAACCGCTCCTCTCTCAGCTCTCACCCATAACCTCCAATGGACCGACACCGCCCTTACGGCATTTGAGACCTTGAAACGCCTCTTCACCTCTGCACCCATCCTTAGGCAGCCAGATCCTACCCTTCATTTTGTTCTGGAGGTTGATGCAGCTGAAGTCGGCCTCGGAGCGCTTCTCTCTCAGCGGGTAGGTACACCTCCCAAATTACACCGATGTGGCTCTTTTCCAAGAAACTGTCACCCACTGAGAGGAACTATGATGTCGGGAACCGAGAGTTCCTTGCCATTAAGCTGGCTATTGAAGAGTGTCACCACTAGTTAGAGGGAGCTCATCACCCATTCCTTGTCCTTACCGACCAATGCAATTTGGAGTACTTAAGTGCTAAGAGGCTCAACCCCAGACAGGCACGCTGGGCAGTCTTCTTCACCCAATTTCAACTTCACCAATCTGCCTGGCAAGAAACAATGTGAAGGCTGATTCCTTATCCCGTCTATTTGACTCCCCTTCCTCTAACCCAGCTCCCAAGCTCATCCTGCCTCGGTCTTGTGGGACCCATACAGTGGGAAATCCAATCAGCCGTCCAAGAGGCCCTACGCCACGACCCAGCACCTCCCGACACCCCTGCAGGCAAGACCTACATTCCGGCGTCCGTCAGACCCCAACTAAATGCAATAGTGCCATACCTCGCTGAGTTCTAGCCATCCTGGGATCACCCAGACTACAGAGCTACTGACACGCAAGTTCCATCACACCCTGATCTGTTTCACCTGTCCTTTTGATTGTCTCCACCCCCTCCAGGTGTCACCCTCCAGTGTATTTATTCGTCTCTCTGTGCCAATTCATTTTGTATGTTCAAGTCAACCAGCATGTTTTTCCTGTGCTCCTGCTGTTCTATTCTCTTTACTGGTCCTCCCAGTTTTGACCTTTGCCTGTTTTTCTGGACTCCCATCTTCTTACCTATCCCTTTTGGATTGTTAACCTCTTGAAGCAAGGGGGCACTATTTTTATGTTATGTTTCTCATGACCAGTTGCTAGAATATGCATATAATTGACAGATTATGATAACACTCTAAAGTTTCCAAAACTGTAAAAATATTGTCTGTGGGTATAACAGAACTGATATTGCAGGCGAAAGCCTGAGGATAATCCAATCAGGATTATTCTTTTGAAATGTCTGTGTTCCTATGCGTGCCTGTCCTCCATTTAAAGGGATATCAACCAGATTCCTTTTTATGTGGCTTCCCTAAGGTGTCAACAGTCTTTAGACATAGTTTCAGGCTTTTATTTTGAAAAATGAGTGTGAAGGATCACATTGCGTAAGTGGAGAGGTGGGGGCTCTCAGAGTGAGTTGGTGCGCAATTGAGTAAACCGGCCATTGTTCCTCCCGCTGTTATGGAAAAAGCTACACACTCGGTTGATATATTATCAAATATATATTTTAAAAACTACCTGAGGAATGATTATAAAAAACGTTTGACATGTTTCTGTGGACATTATGAAGACTATTTGGAATTTCCGTCTGCGTTGTCGTGACCGCTCTTTCCTGTGGATTTCTGAACATAACACGACAAACGTCGGTATTTTGGGTATAAAAATAATCTTTATGGAACAAAAGGAACATTTGCTGTGTAACTGGGAGTCTCGTGGGTGAAAACATCCTAAGGTCATCAAAGGTAAACGGTTAATTTGATTACTTTTCTGATTTTCGTGACCAAGCTTCCTGATGCTAAGTGTACATAATGCTATGCTTAGGCTATTGATAAACTTACACAAACGCTTGGACTGCTTTCGCTGTAAAGCATAATTTCAAAATCTGAGACAACAGGGCGGTTAACAAAAGGCTAAGCTGTGTTTCAAAATATTGCACTTGTGATTTCATGAATATGAATATTTTCTAGTAATATTATTTGACTGTTGCGCTATGCTATTCAGCGGTTGCAGACGGAAATTATCCCGCTACAGGGATTGGTAGCGTCAAGAAGTTAATAAACATCTTGGACTAACCACCTGCCTCCTGTGTCTGGATTCCTGTCCCGTCTGTGCATTGGCAAAGAGCCCTCACCAACTACCTACCGATAAGCTCAAGCATTTACCTACGTTACTAGCCTTTTCCCTGGCTGTACTGTTGCCCTTTTGGACCACATGTGTATGACCTTCTGCCTGCCCCTGGACCCAACTACCTGCCTCCTCCTGTGGTCCAACACCTACTGCGACCTGCGATTGAAACCAGCTGTCTCCCATCGTGTTCATTACAGGTTATGTTTCAGTTAAAATAACAAACTGAGTGTTGCCAGCATACAGTGTTCAGCGGCGTACTCTGATGATTGGTCTGAAGCCAAATCCAAACTGGCTCCCCTTACACTTTTATTTGGTGCGCCAGGACAATTCACAACTGAGGTTACTCTGTTTAGCTCAATGCTGAGTTGCTATTTTTTTATATTTTTTTATCAAGTTAGGCCAAATGCTTGCTGCCTTCCATTGCAGTCAATATTACGGGCAGCAACAATGTCAGATGCTTTCTGACCAGACAGCATCTGATATACACTGCTCAAAAAAATAAAGGGAACACTAAAATAACACATCCTAGATCTGAATGAATTAAATATTCTTATTAAATACTTTTTTCTTTGCATAGTTGAATGTGCTAACAACAAAATCACAAAAATTATCAATGGAAATCAAATTTATCAACCCATTGAGGTCTGGATTTGGAGTCACACTCAAAATTAAAGTGGAAAACCACACTACAGGCAGATCCAACTTTGATGTAATGTCCTTAAAACAAGTCAAAATGAGGCTCAGTAGTGTGTGTGTGTGGCCTCCACATGCCTGTATGACCTCCCTACAACGCCTGGGCATGCTCCTGATGAGGTGGTGGATGATCTCCTGAGGGATCTCCTCCCAAACCTGGACTAAAGCATCCACCAACTACTGGACAGTCTGTGGTGCAACGTGGCGTTGGTGGATGGAGCGAGACATGATGTCCCAGATGTGCTCAATTGGATTCAGGTCTGGGGAACGGGCGGGCCAGTCCATAGCATCAATGCCTTCCTCTGCTGACACACTCCAGCCACATGAGGTCTAGCATTGTCTTGCATTAGGAGGAACCCAGGGCCAACCGCACCAGCATATGGTCTCACAAGAGGTCTGAGGATCTCATCTCGGTACCTAATGGCAGTCAGGCTACCTCTGGCGAGCACATGGAGGGCTGTGCGGCCCCCAAAGAAATGCCACCCCAGACCATGTCTGACCCACTGCCAAACCGGTTATGCTGGAGGATGTTGCAGGCAGCAGAACGTTCTCCACGGCGTCTCCAGACTGTCATGTCTGTCACATGTACTCAGTGTGAACCTGCTTTCATCTGTGAAGAGCACAGGCGCCCAGTGGCGAATTTGCCAATCTTGGTGTTCTCTGGCAAATTAAAAACATCCTACACGGTGTTGGGCTGTAAGCACAACCCCCACCTGTGGACGTCGGACCCTCATACCACCCTCATGGAGTCTGTTTCTGACCGTTTGAGCAGACACATGCACATTTGTGACCTGCTGGAGGTCTTTTGCAGGGCTCTGGCAGTGCTCCTCCTGCTCATCCTTGCACAAAGGCGGAGGTAGCGGTCCTGCTGCTGGGTTGTTGGCCTCCTACGGCCTCCGCCACATCTCCTGATGTACTGGCCCGTCTCCTGGTAGCGCCTCCATGCTCTGGACACTACGCTGACAGACACAGCAAACCTTCTTGCCACAGCTCGCATTGATGTGCCATCCTGGATGAGCTGCACTACCTGAGCCACTTGTGTGGGTTGTAGACTCCATCTCATGCTACCACTAGAGTGAAAGCACCGCCAGCATTCAAAAGTGACCAAAACATCAGCCAGGAAGCATAGGAACTGAGAAGTGGTCTGTGGTCACCACCTGCAGAACCACTCCTTTATTGGGGGTGTCTTGCTAATTGCCTATAATTTCCACCTGTTGTCTATTCCATTTGCACAACAGCATGTGCAATTTATTTATGTTTATGTTGCTTCCTAAGTGGACAGTTTGATTTCACAGAAGTGTGATTGACTTGGATTTACATTGTGTTGTTTAAGTGTTCCCTTTATTATTTTGAGCAGTGTATAAGCTACACATACTGAGACAGAGGGGCGCTGTTTCGTTTGCTCAAATGCTTTCTCCGGTGAGATGCATTTATGAAACACAGAGAGATGAAAGATCAATAATTTAGTTGTTTTTTTTTCTTGGTAATTTTTTTGGGGGGAAGGCTGGCTTCCCTTGGCATCCATGAATAGACACCACTGGTGGTAGGGGGATCGAGACATGGGCTGTGTCTGAAAACGTTACTAGCCATCAAATCCTTGCTTCCTCGTTCCTCCATCCTTGTTTCCTCGATTCCTCTCAACGTGCATTGAAGGACCTCCTCCAGTGAGCTTTGAGAGGAATGGAGGAAGCAAGGATGAAACAGTTCGTAATTATAGTTTTTTTCTGACTCAGCCCATGTCATCACACTAATTGCCTCCTGACTTAACTCCATCTTATCTGGTTATCTCAGCCAAGTTTACTCAACAGCCTTGAATTTGGTGATTAGAACTTGGGTGCCGTTTATTTATTGATCTAAGGCCCTAGTGCAGCCAGAAGCGAAGTCAATACCTCAAATTAGAGCTGAGGTCTATAGAGAGCACAGTTCCAGGTTCATAGGCTAATGTATCATAGCTACCGTAAAAATCACAGTTCACATTTTGCAATTTGACATAATATTCTGCAACAATTCACAATATCTTCACAATATCATAAGCGAGCCGAGCATGTAATAAGCATCACATAAAAGCAACATGAGTTTAGTTTGCTACATTATGTATTAAACATTTATGATGAGATTGACAAGACTTAAACATTTATAACAATTTCACAAGCAAAAATTGTCTATATAAATTTTATTAATTTAAATCGTTCCTACATGTCTTTGTGTCACTTACAGCCAGGAAGCGCTTTACAATTTTACAGTGGTGTAAAGTAACTAAGTAAAACTACTTTAAAGCACTACTTAAGTAGTTATTTGGGGTATCTATGTTTTACTTTTATTCCTATAAAACATTTTTTTTATACTCCCTGACAGCCATAAGTACTTGTTGTATTTCGAATGCTCAGTTAGGACAGCAATATGGTCCAATTCACACAACTATTAATAGAATGCATTGTCACCCCAACTGCCTCTGATCTGGTGGACTCACTAAACTCAATGTGTTTGTAAATTATGTCTGAGTGTGCCCCTGGCTGTCCATAAATGTAAATAAGTGAATTGTTGCATCTGGTTTGCTTAATATAAGGAATTTGATGTACCACATTTATTTGTACTTGCTACTTATTAACCAGTATGACAATTCAGTACTTTTTCCACCACTGTACTTTAAGTAAATAAAAAAATTATACTTTTAGACTTTTACTCAAGTAGTATTTTACTGGGTACTTTCACTTTCACTTAAGTCATTTTCAATTAAGGTATCTTTACTTTATTCAAATATGACAATTGAGTACTTTTTCCACTACTGCAATTTAACTGCTTCATGCTAGAGCTTGGTGGATGGTAGGGCATGAGTGGGGTGGGTTTGTTGTCTCCTTTTCTCACTATGCACCTGTGGCACTACATAGCCTATCCGAAATAATGTGAGTTAGCTGGAGGATGCAAATGCCTCTGATTATATAATAAACTATATCAGTTCACTTGTGGTGATATTCAACATTAAAATGCAATCACTTCACAGTAGAAAATGGACATAAGAGTGCTTGTATTAGTTATTTCCATTAGGGTCACCAAAAGAGCTACAGTAGATAGGCTTTCTTACCTCACCACTCCATACATAACGAGGATGTTTCCAAGCAGTCCAACAATGCATATAATAGAGTAGAGAGCAGTTATAGATACTGCGATTATAATACTTGTGGTGTCCTTCGAAGAACCCTTCTCGGTGTCATTGCCTCTTGATGGCAGCCCTGTAGAATCCTCAGGCAATGTGCCATTGAAAGGGATCACAGAATACAGGTTGGCTAAATCAGCCGCAGACAAGGTAGGAAACTCCATCATATTCAGGTGCAATATTAGCCTAGTAGATAAAACGTTGTTATATTCAAGGTCAGTGATGCCTTTTCCTTTCCTGTAGTGCAGATGCTTGCGGACTCCCCAAATACAGATTTTGTTGAGCGCACGAGAGCAGACGAGGAACGTGTGAAAGCACTGATCAGACCTCATTCAATTGTGATCACTGACATCTCAGGCTCTGGCGAAGGTATGGAAAGATGTTCTGAAAGACAGGTATCCGATCCTATCCCTGTACGAGGTACGCGCAATGCAACGGGGTGGTGACGGCGGGGGCAAGTGCAATCTACTTCCCTTGGCGAGGACACACAGGTGCGAAGCAAGACAAGGGTAGGTGTGCGTGCTTTGCTCTTAAATTGCTCTCTAATTTTCTAATTGACATTAGCCTAATGCGCAAGTTAATGGGCATCGAGACGACATCCTGCATGATAGCCTACCCTAATGGCTAATGTCTATTAGGCTGGTTGCTAAAATGAAAATAATGCAGTAAAACATTACATATTCTTTTCAGGTCCACCCAGTTTTCAAAAAAATTAATGGCTTGGTTTCTACAACAATTTCTTCGGGGCACTTATGACAGCAATAACATTTAATATTGATATATATATATTTTTTTAAACTTATACTCCACTACATTCATAAAGGAAATATGTACTTTTTACTCCCATTGGTCATTCCAGAATTGGAGGACATTTTCTGTCCCACCCATGAAATTTCAAATAATCCATGCCCAAAATACTAAAACATGCACTTGTTGTGTATATTATACTTGTCCTGTGACAAAATGTAAATATAGTTGTAGACAAAAAATGGTTCCCCTAAAATGGCATTTTTCTATTGTCCCACCTTCTTGATGACCAACTTGCACATCAAATATAACAGTTCAAATAAGGTTTAAATCCAAAAAATGTTGGTATGATTTTGTTGATTTATGTCTCTTGTAGTTGTTCAAAGAATTTGTTTAATGATATCAATTATGCACTGAAGTTGTGTCCCTAAACCTATTTAGCCTGGCAGAGCAAGAGAAAAAACAATGAGACACATGACACATGAAACTACATCCTCAAACCATTTGCTAACACCATGGGTAGACCAAAGGTAAGTCCTCTCTTCTATTTTTCATATTTTTCCAATATTTTCAGTCTTGATTGAGTGTATCACTCTAACCAACACAACCCTGTTACTCATTTTATCAGAATAAGACATATTAATTTCTAAGTTTTCTATTTTTATTTGTATAACTAAGTTTGTCCTTGACCCTTACAGTAAATGCTACATTCCACAGCAATGACGGGCTACTCAGACCAATCCCTCCCCTAACCCGGGTGATGCTGGGCCAATTGTGCACCGCCCTATCACATCTGGTTCTGATACAGCCCAGGATCGAACCAGGGTCTGTAGTGTCACCTCTAGCACTGAGATGCAATGCCTTAGACCGCTGTGCCACTCGGGAGCCCAATATATCCCCTTCTCCCTGTGGCCTTTAGCCTTCCATCAGTGAACTCCCTAGGCCTTCACCACAATGAAATTACCTCACCGGGCCATAGCGGTAATGCAGTTAATGAAGGCTGGGGGTAGCAGAGGTCTAATCAAATATTTAAGGTGGGTATGATAACATACTATATAACAGCCAGATGTATAGCTGCAAAGTTAATCAATTGAAAACTAAACCCCTCTCTCGACTTTTCCTTTCCTGAACCAAAGGGTCACCCAACTGAATGCATTAGTTCAGACAGCCTCTTGTCTTCCACCTAGGTTCTAACCTCAGAGGTGTAGGGCTGCTGAATGTAAAGTAATTGACTGTCAAGGAACAATTGATTGAAACCCAAGAAACCAAGTTGCATTCGGTTGCATTAGCCTTTAAGCTCACTCTGAAGTGAAGTATCAGAGAGAACTTTCAGAATGTATCTGTAACACTGTCACTAACTGTTCTTGCTTAACCTTTCTGGAGTCTCCATCACTCCCACATAACACACCTATTGAGGATCTGTAGCACTGCTTGGTTTACAAGATTTAAATTCTAACCATATATCTCATCAAAGACTCTAGATACGAGTCAGGTGTGTCGACCTTAA
Organism: Oncorhynchus mykiss; assembly: GCF_013265735.2. Classification (NCBI taxonomy): domain Eukaryota; kingdom Metazoa; phylum Chordata; class Actinopteri; order Salmoniformes; family Salmonidae; genus Oncorhynchus; species Oncorhynchus mykiss. Next base: position 36,457,044 of record NC_048567.1, read on the forward strand.
ATTGTCCCTTCACACAGCCAGTGTGGTGTAGAAGGCGCAACAGCACCTCTTCAACCTCAGGAGGCTAAAGAAATCCTGCCGGGCTGTATCTCCGCCTGTACTTTAATTTAAAATGTGAATGCCATAAACTTGAATAGCCCCTCGGTTTTAAAATCATGTAGAGGGCTTGAGCTGATGCATGATAGCAACCAAAGCCCATGTAAGTCAGTTTATAACATTCCATCATTGGATACTCAGTTCCCCATATTGACATTGGCTGTGACATCAGCCAATGTCCCCACTCTCCTCATTGAGACCATGTCTGTGACCTAGGTTGGGCAAAACTAAACATGGCGGTGTTTGCCTTAGCAATCTCACTAGAATAATGACCTCCTCCATTCCTGCCATTATTGAAAGAGATCGTGATACCTCACATCTCAAAATAGAGCTACTTAATGTTAGATCCCTCACTTCCAAGGCAGTTATAGTCAATGAACTAATCACTGATCATATTCTTGATGTGATTGGCCTGACTGAATCATGGCTTAAGCCTGATGAATTTACTGTTTTAAATGAGGCCTTGCCTCCTGAATACACTAGTGACCATATCCCCCGTGCATCCTGCAAAGGCGGAGGTGTTGCTAACATTAACGATAGCAAAATTCAATTTCCCCCCCAAAAATGACGTTTTCGTATTTTGAGCTTCTAGTCATGAAATCTATGCAGCCTACTCAATCACTTTTTATAGCTACTGTTTACAGGCCTCCTGGGCCATATACAGCGTTCCTCACTGTGTTGCCTGAATTCCTATCGGACCTTGTAGTCATAGCAGATAATATTCTAATTTTGGTAATTTTAATATTCACATGGATAAGTCCACAGACCCACTCCAAAAGTCTTTCGGAGCCATCATCGACTCAGTGGGTTTTGTCCAACTTGTCTCTGGTTCTACTCACTGCGACAGTCATACTCTGGACCTAGTTTTGTCCCATGGAATAAATGTTGTGGATCTTAATGTTTTTCCTCATAATCCTGGACTATCGGACCACCATTTTAAAACGTTTGCTATCGCAACAAATAATCTGCTCAGACCCCAACCAAGGTTCATCAAAAGTTGTGCTAGAAATTCTCAGACAACCCAAAGATTCCTTGATGCCCTTCCAGACTCCCTCTGCCTACCCTAGGATGTCAGAAGACAAACATCTATTTAACCTTGCGCAATACCCTAGATGCAGTTGCACCCCTAAAAACTAAAAACATTTGTCACATGAAATTAGTTCCCTGGTATACAGAAAATACCCGAGCTCTGAAGCAAGCTTCCAGAAAATTGGAACGGAAATGGCACCACACCAAACTGGAAGTCTTCCGACTAGCTTGGAAAGACAGTATCGAAGAACCCTGACTGCTGCTCGATTATCCTATTTTTCCAATTTAATTGAGGAATATAAGATAAATAAGAAATTTATTTTTGATACTGTCGCAAAGCTAACTAAAAAGCAGCATTCCCCAAGAGAGGATGGCTTTCACTTCAGCAGTAATAAATTCATGAACTTCTTTGAGGAAAAGATCATGATCATTAGAAAGCAAATTACGGACTCCTCTTTAAATCTACGTATTCCTGAGTCTGCACAACTCTGCCAGGACCTAGGATCAAGAGAGACACTCAAGTGTTTTAGTACTATATCTCTTGACACAATGATGAAAATAATCATGGCCTCTAAACCTTCAAGCTGCATACTGGACCCTATTCCAACTAAACTACTGAAAGAGCTGCTTCCTGTGCTTGAAACTCCTATGTTGAACATAATAAATGGCTCTCTATCCACCGGATGTGTACCAAACTCACTAAAAGTGGCAGTAATAAAGCCTCTCTCCACTGGGATTCTCTGCCTATTCCAGGGGCTGAGTCACTGGCTTACTGGTGCTCTTCCATGCTGTCCCTAGGAGGGGTGTGTCACTTGAGTGTGTTGAGTCACTGACATGATCTTCCTGTCTGGGTTGGCGGTTTCTTCCTAGGTTTTGGCCTTTCTATGGAGTTTTTCCTATCCACCGTTTTTCTACACCTGCATTGCTTGCTGATTGGGGTTTTAGGCTGGGTTTCTGTACAACACTTTGAGATATCAGCTGATGTACGAAGGGCTATATAAATACATTTGTTTTGATTTGACCTTGATTCACCTGGTCAGTCTATGTCATGGAAAGAGCAGGTGTTTTAATGTTTTGTACTCTGTGTATATTCTGGACTCAGACATCACTCGTTCTGATATTTCTTTAATTTCTTTCTTTTTACTTTTTTGATTATGTGTGTATTGTTAGGCATTACTCCACTGTTGGAACTAGAAGCACAAGCATTTCACTGCACCTGCAATAAAATATGCAAATCTATGTATGTTACCAATAAACTTTGATTTGATTTTTGATTTGTCTGTGATTAAAACAATCTCTTGAACTCTTGACCATGTGACCATTTTAAAGACCTCTGTCTTTAAGACAACAGTCAGCAATGCAGCTGAAAGCCGATAATAGGCCTGCATGATAAACAGAAGCTCCAAATGCTGCTTCTTGGATTTGTTCATTCAATACGTGAGCATACCCTTAAATCACTTTTTGTTTTTGTCTGAGGATTATCATTAGAATTTGAGAAAAAAAAGTATTGTGGACGAGCTTTGCGCTAGAAAAATAAACACAATACACCTGGAGAAATTGGTTTCTGAAAAGCTAAAAAAATACATTTGTTTTTAACCTTGACAGCAAAAATGCCATTTAATCTTTGAAGGGGATGAAGCAGGAAAGCAAAGAGCAAAAGGCTAAGCTAGGGCAGAGTCAATCAAAAATAAAGGTCAGAGAATACTATTTTTGGAAGCTAGGTAGAAGAAAGTAGCTCGAAAGCAGCTAGAGACAGCTTGTGAAAATGTTTTGCATGAGTGAAATAATTGTAACTGTGTGAGCTGAGTGCCTTCAGGAGAATAAGATGCTTTTCTCTAATCCGCTGTCATTTTATCCCTCTGCCACAAGATTGGGCGGTTTTTGTCCCTTTTTTGTCATCTGAAAACTGTAATATGTCACTCTTTTCAGAAAAGGGAACTTACCGTTGTCTGGTTGGCCTAAACAGTGAGCTGAGTATTGTTCGCTGTGCACACCCCAGAGGAGAATCCGTCATGATTAGTCGCTACAGCCAGTCTGATTGCAGTCATCACTCATCTACCCAATGGAAACCTTGGGATGCATTAACCACCCCTAAACATATCATACACGTAGCAACAGACAGGGATGGTTTTGGTTTGTTTATCGGTTTTGTTTGAGGTGGAGGGGTAGGGTGGTGATGACGTTCATGTTGGTATTGTCTCAATTACCTTCATACAGTATAGCCATCTATCTGAGGCAAATGCGAGTTTAGGATGATGTAATAAGAAATTAAGCACTGCACCCTCTAGATACAATGGGATGCTAATAGAATGCCTGCATTCCAATTGGTTTTAATGTCCTCCTTACCTTGTCTTGAAGTAGACGGCCATACTTTATATAAGTTAGGTGGTATTATGAACATCTGTTCTGTTAGGAACCGCATTGTATATGAAATAACAGTACATTATGCACAGTACATTCAGCTTTCTTTGCCTACCTGTATATTGCTTTCTAAGAAGTGTTGCTATGTTTAATACCTTTCAAAGGTCAAAGAAATACAGATTATTTTGGGGACATTTTCCATTACTTGCATTGTGCAAAGCCAACATCTGTGTTTGCAGATTGTGCTTAATTTGAGGAGGACTGTGGTGGCTTAGTAAACAAATGCTGAGGTTCAAACAGCTAGGTGTTGGCTGCATGGCTGCCAGTTTAAGGTGTCTCTGGAGAATTAGCCCTCTGTTGGTTGTCACAACAGATCCATGTCCAGCAATAGCTGGACATGCAATGCCACATATGCACTACTACCCTTTTCAACCCTACTGGCCAGTCAACAGCTTTTAGCTGTTGCAGCAGAGAAACAAGAATAGTTGATTTCTCTCTATACAGTGACTGAAACCTTTACAAACTGTCCATTTAAGTTTGTCAAGCTTGTGGATACTAAAATATGCACTATGCATGTCAATCCACCCCATAAATCATAGGCATTGATTGATGCTATACATTATGTTCATTCAAAAGGTATATTGAGCTGATGTTGACAGCTTGATGCAGGATAATGAAGATCCACAGAGAACAAGGTCTGAAGTGTTATAGGGTCATTACTAGAGACTTGTGATTACTCTGGTCATTACTCTAACCCAGGGGTGTCAAAGTCAAATGGACGGAGGGCCAAATAAAAAAATCAGCTACAAGACGAGGGCCGGACTGTTCGAATGTTCATTGAAAATTTTTTAAATGACGCATATAGTCTAGTGAACCTAATTGAACCTACTGAAAACCTAACAAATATATTACAATATGATCAGATAAATAAAGCAATATTTTCTTATGGCTCTGTCAGTAATCTTTAATTTTCAACAGACACAAAAGACAAATTTCCTTTATATAAATATCCCCATAACATGAACATTAAATGAAAGAAACCGGTATTCAAGGCACCATCAGTAGACTATATTTTCTATTTTAGCAAAAGTGGGCTAAATTTACTTCAAAGAAAAAACAATAATAGCAATTTTCTATCATCCACTCAACTGAAATATTTTTAAAATATAATTGGATTGAAATACAAAAAAATAAAGTGCAAAAATCTATTAATCAAAAACAACACTTTGTTTAAGGAGAAGTAACATGCAGTGAAAACAAATATTACATTTTAACTTTTAAACTTGAACTGAGTAAAAACTCTAAATATGTGATTGCACAGTAATGTTCACTTGTTTGAGGTTGAGGGTGATACTTGGCGGTGTCCCATCTTTTCCACAAGTTCATCAATGTTCGGGGTAAGGCTCTGAGCTGAAGAAATCCTCAGAATTGAGTGGAGGTGTTCAGCAGTAAGTCGACTTCTGTGTGATGTTTTGTTCAGGTTCATCAAAGAAAACAGTTGTTCACACAGGTATGTGCTGCCAAACATAGACAACGTTTGAGCAGCCTGGATGCGCAGCTGGGGCATTGTGCCGGGGAGGAAACGGGCAAACTCCGCAGCACCCACTGCCGCATATTTTTCCCTCAGTGCATCATTGCATTGGAGGTCAATCAACTCCATTTGGAGGTTTGGTGGTGAGCTTTCCACGTCAACAGCAAATGGGTTACCGAGCAGTTCCAACCTGCTTTTTTGTGCTTCAAAGTCAGCAAATCGGCGTCGAAAGTCAGTGGTAAGCATACCTATTTTATCAGCCAACTGTGTGCTCGGGAACGCACTGAAAGAGCTTCTCTTTCATGGTCTGGCAGCTGGGAAAGTGGCTCAAATTTTCTTTCCGCATCTGCGTCTCCCACAGAGTCAGTTTGGTTTTAAATGCCTTCACTGTACTGTACATATCAGAGATGACACGATCCCGACCCTGCAGCTGCAAGTTTATTGCATTCAGATGACTCGTAATGTCACACAGAAAAGCCATTTCACACAGAAACATTTCGTCTCGGAGTTGTGTTGTGTCTTTCCCTTTGCTGTCCAAGAATAGACAAATCTCCTCACGAAGCTCGAAACATCTTTGAAGCACCTTTCCCTGGCTTAGCCATCGCACCTCTGTGTGATAAGGCAAATCACCATGCTCCGTTTCTAACTCCGTCAGAAATGCCTTGAACTGGCGGTGATTCAAACCTTTGGCTCTGATAAAGTTAACTGTGCGCGTGATGATGCTCATTACATGCTCCATTTTCAAGGCTTTACCGCACAACGCTTCCTGGTGTATGATACAATGATAAGCTGTCAGCTCACCTGTCGCGTTTTCCTCTTGCATCTTTTCCCGTATCTTCGCCACCAGTCCGCTCCTGTGTCCACACATCGCAGGTGCTCCGTCGGTTGTCAAACCCACGAGTTTTTCCCAAGGCAGCTCCATCTCATTTACACATCTTGACACCTCTTCATACAAATCATGCCCCGTAGTTGTGCCATGCATAGGACGTAAAGCCAAAAACTCCTCTGTCACGCTTAGGCTGGAGTCCACTCCGCGGATGAAAATTGACAACTGGGCAATGTCAGAAATGTCGGTGCTCTCATCCACAGCCAAGGAATATGCAATAAAATCTTTTCCCTTTTTCACAAGCTGCTCTTTTAGATTGATGGACAACTGGTCTACTCTCTCGGCAATGGTGTTTCTGCTCAGACTCACATTTAAAAAGAGTTGCCTTTTTTCTGGGCAAACTTCGTCACAAACTTTAATCATGCAGTTTTTGATGAAATCCCCCTCCGTAAATGGCCGGGCTGATTTAGCGATCTCTTCTGCCAAAATAAAACTGGCCTTGACAGCAGCCTGGCCTTGTGATTTGGCTTTTTTGAACAGAGCCTGTCGAGATTTGAGGCCTCGTTTTAATTCCTCTGCCTTTTGTAGCCTTTGTTCCATGTCCATATTCTTGTTTTTGTCCGCGTGTTTCGTTTCATAATGTCGTCTCAGATTATACTCTTTCAGTACCGCCACACTTTCTCCACACAGAAGACACACAGGTTTTCCAGCTACCTTCGTGAACATATACTCCGACTCCCACCTTGTTTGAAACCCCCGGTTCTCAGTATCCACCTTCCGTTTTGCCATTTTTGATGGGTATCTGAAAGTTAATTTTACTGTGATGCTGACGACTGCTGTGCCAATAAATATTGAAATGAAGCAGCCTACTGCTCGGTGCGTCACCTTTGCATTGTGGGAAATGTAGTATTGGTGCGTGTAAAAGATCTGCGGGCTGCCGGCTTGCTGCGGGCCGGTTCTAATAATAAATCAAGATCATCCCAGGGGCCGTAAAAAACCTTCTTGCGGGCCGGATGTGGCCCGCGGGCCTTGACTCTGACATATGTGCTCTAACCAATCTAACTCATCAGCATAAAACAGTCATATTTATTATAGTTGTTTTAGAATGGCTTCAATATATTGTCTTTATACATTTTAGATAACTGCTTTATATCCTTTCCCATAAAGAACCATGTTAAATCTACACATTGGGCTTCCAAGGGAGAATGAGGGTGTCAATTTATTCAAAAATAATTTATGTTGCTTGAAATGAACCAAATCTCGCTCATCACCTCATTGTTACATTGTTTTCATTGGGTTAATTGGATTTTGCATTTTAACGTCTTGTTTTTTTTTTACATCTCAGTCACAGATAGGGGACTAATTGTATACTGATGAAAAATATAAATGCAACATGTAAAGTGTTGCTCCTACGTTTCATGAAATTTTCCTCACAACCGCAGACCACATGTAACCACACCAGCCCAGGACTTCCACATCTGACTTCTTCACCTGCGGGGTCATCTGAGAAAATATAAAAGATCCCAGAAATTTTCCAAAAAGCTTATTTCTCTAAAACGTTGTGCACAAATTTGTTACATCCCTGTCAGTGAGCATTTCTTCTTTGCCAAGATAATTCATCCACCTGACAGGTGTGGCATATCAAGAAGCTGATTAAACAGCATGATCATTACACAGGTGCATCTTGTGCTAGGGACAATAAAAGGCCACTCTAGAATGTGCAGTTTTGTCACCAAACACAATTTCACAGATGTCTCAAGTTGAGGGAGCGTGCAATTGGCATACTGACTGCAAGAATGCCCACCAGAGCTGTAGCCAGACAATTGAATGCTAATTTCTCTACCATAAGCCACCTCCAATGTTGTTTTAGAGAATTTGGCAGTAAGTCCAACCATCCTCACAACCGCAGACCACATGTAACCACGCCAGCCCAGGACTTCCACATCTGGCTTCTTCACCTGCGGGATCGTCTGAGACCAGTCACCCAGACAGCTGATGAAACTGTTGGTTTGCACAAACTATCAGAAACCTTCTGCGCACTCGTTGTCCTCACCAGGGTCTTGACCTGACTGCAGTTCGGCATTGTAATTGACTTCAGTGGGCAAATATTCACCTTCGATGGTCACTGGCATGCTGGAAAGTGTGCTATTCACAGATTAAGCCCGTTTTCAACTGTGCCGGGCAGATGGCATCGTGAGGGCTTGCGGTTTGCTGATGTCAACGTTGTGAACAGAGTGCCCCATGATGGCCAGTGGGGTTATAGTATGGGCAGGCATACGTTACAGACAACGAATACAATTGCATTTTATTTATGGCAATTTCAATGCAGAGAGATAGCGTGACGAGATCTTAATTACATCAAAATGTGGGGCAGAACTGATACAGTAGTGCACAGAGAAAGCTCTGAACATAAAAAAATATTAGCTTGAGACGGAAAATATTAGCTTGAGGCCCATTGTCGTGCCATTCATCTGCCGCTATCACCTCATGTTTCAGCATGATAATGTACGGACCCATGTTCGCAACGATTTGTACACAATTCCTAGAAGCTGAAAATGTCCCAGAAAATGATGCTCTGGCTCGATGTGTACAACAGTGTGTTCCAGTTCCCGCCAATATCCAGCAACTTCGGACAGTCATTGAAGAGGAGCGGGACAACATTCCACAGGCCACAATCAACAGCCTGATCAACTCTATGCAAAGGAGACGTGTCGCGCTGCATGGGGCAAATGGTGGTCACACCAGATACTGACTGGTTTTCTCATCCACATGCCTACCTTTTTTTTTTAAAGGTATCTGTGACCAACAGATGCATATCTGTATTCCCAGTCATGTGAAATCCATAGATCCATAGATTTGAATTTATATCAATTGACTGGTTTCCTTATATGAACTGTAACTGAGTAAAATCTTAGAACATAAACTGAACACTACAAAACAATAAACGTGCAATGAACGAAACCGAAACAGTACCGTGTGGCAACAAACACACACACGGAAAACAAACACCCACAACTCAAAAGTGAAACCCAGGCTACCTAAGTATGATTCTCAATCAGAGACAACTAACGACACCTGCCTCTGAACCATACTAGGCTGAACTCAAAACCCCAACATAGAAAAACACACATAGACTGCCCACCCCAACTCACGCCCTGACCATACTAAATAAAGACAAAACAAAGGAAATAAAGGTCAGAACGTGACATCCATTCCTTGTTAAAGCCTGTTTTTATGCATCATGCAGCAAGCAGCCTGATTAATTTTGGACCTCCATGCAATAAATTCAAATCCTATTTAAGAGTAATACAGAATCTCGTCTGTTTGGTCTTTATGAAATAAGAGAGAAGCAATCTCACTCTCTCCGCAAACAATTATTTATCTGCAGACTGTGGGTGGGGAACATTACTGACAAACAAGAGCGAGGAGTGCTTTTAAACACAAGGCTATAGTTTCTATTTCCTCTGGATGTTTCTTACATACATAACTGCTAATAACTCATTATTTTGATCATGTTACACTGTTATCTGCCTCCCAGCACAGGTTGTTACAGGAGACCATTTTATTTCCCCCTGTTTTGATCGGAAATGTAATATTGTATGTGACAGGTCAAATTTTTGACACCATACCATGCTCACCCACTCATACCATTAGGTTCCTCCCTCACACCTTCATGTGTTATGCTACTTTGTACAGAAACACATTCATGCATATTTTCATCCTAACTCTCAACCTAAAGGTATCTAATTTCTCTGCTTCTTACACAGGACCAGTACTGCATAGTACATTCATGGCATCTTAATTTCTCTCCATACCTTGAATATACTGTACATGAGGAATTCTTCTTGAGGCACATGTTAATCATCTAAAATTTGACACATTATAATAAGATTCAAATGTTCATTCTGAAACAATGTTTATATGACTTCAAGTACAGGCATTTATATATGACTGATTGCAATTATTGATAGTAATAATTGTGAGGGTTCGTGACCAGCCGGAGGAAGATGGCACGACAGCACCCTCCTTAGTGTAAAGCCAATTAGTACACACCAGGGCCCACTAATTGGCTTGGTGTCGCCCTCTATATAGGTGTGCCAGGAAAAGAGCTCGGGGGGATTGGGACCTGTGAGGACGTTGGACTGTCCTACCTCAGAGAACACTTCTTCATCTGATGCACCGTGACTCTATGTTAAACAAGGCAGTCTATAGATAGAGGGAAGCGTTCTCCCTGTAAATATTGATATGTAGATGATAGTCTAAAGACAAGGGAAGCCGTTTGTTGTTTTGTGTTCCCTTTTTGACCACAGCCTTTTGGTCAGCTACTAAGTGTATGTTTCTTTGTTTTTTTACGCTGTTTCAGCTTTGGACCCTACCTTGTACAGGACTTATTTTGTCGGGCGAAAGAAAACACGTTTAGGGACAATGCAAAAGAAAAGGAACCACAACCACTTTCTCCGGTCTGTTAATTTCATGCCTCCAGCCTGTGTTAGGGTGTTTCGGACTAGCTGATTGGTCAAATAATGTTGATGCGGGGGGATTCACACAGCAGAGAGAGAACAGATGGTAATCCCCCCCTTATCTCCTCATTACAGCAGAAGAACCCATTTGGAGAAGATCTCAAAGGACATTTCAATTACATTCCAGCGTCTCAATGCTATTTGTTTTGTTTGCTCTCCCACACTTCATTGTTTTTTGATTAGCCAACAGTTGTCAGTTGTTACAGTGGGGACTAGCAGGATTAGGGCTGTAGGTCGTTATTACTCAGTATATTACAGACGGGCCTGTCACAACAGCCCAGTCACACAGAGGGAGCCGAGTGGGGACATTATTTGTGTGGAGTTAACTGATAGTGTCCCCAAAGAAGAGTGCAGCCAGCAATAAGAAATGGAACTCTAATTTGTGTTCTGCTACAGTCTGCCCTTTACAACCAATGACTGTAGGATGGGAGCTCTGACAACAGAATAATTAAGAAAATAATGCCATTCTGAAACAAGCACCTGTAACATGTCTAGCTCCAGTAGAATCAACTGGCATTAAACAATTATATATTGGTTAATTTTCACTGCCTTTGGCCTGCAAGAAAATATTCATCTGTATCCATCTTTGTTTTATTTCAGACATCTTAGGTTATTTAGAAGATTGTTTGTCAGTTCCATTGAAAGGTGCTTGAAATCCAAGTAAATCTTGTAATACCTTAATTGTTTTACCAATAGTTCTAAATTCTTAGACATTGTCTCATATTTACATGTATAATTTATCCTGTTAATGAGTACTACACACAGGGCTTTATTTGAACAAACCTTGGCGTTGGCAGGAGCATTACAGGTTCTAGGTTGGGGGGGTTTCTGAAATATTTTTGTTATTTTCACAGCCGGAATTATGGGCGCAGTAGCTGGCGGTGGCGCAAAAGGACTGGGTTTTGATGAATAAACAGGTTGTGTGTTTTGAGGGATCAGGAAAAGAGGGTAGGCTATCAGCTGATCATTGATGTTTATGACTAATGTAAATCTGGTAGTTAGATAGCTTGATCATTGTTTTACTGATTTTGATTTATAATGCTCTAAACTTCATATAATAATATTCATAATATTCTAACTCATGATATATTGGTGGCTGTCGAACCTGGCGTTAAGGCCAGAAATTGCCTGGTTGACAGGTTTTACCTGACAAAATTGCAAACTAACGTGTGCTTGATACTTGCGCCTCCTAGCGTCAGGCCAAAATAGAGCCCACATTCTCCCACATCGCAATGGCAAAAGGTTTTGCTCCTTTAAATAGTGACAATTAGTTTTGCAACAGTGAGTTATCTCAGTCTAGCACCTGATTAGTTTCCTGATTTCCATATGGCTGAGTTTTTTCCTTCTACACAGTTTTGTTCTAACAGGCAGAGTAGGCTGCTAAGATTCAGTGATACGGGGACAGTGTAATGAAAGTTAGTTACTCAATGAGCCTAAAGTGATTACAGCAGTTTTACTGACACAGCAAGCAGAGTATTATTGAAATAGTGGTAAGACATAATAGAAAAGGATACTTCCATACACCACACACTCACCCGAGAGGATGAAAGGGTCAACTGTGCTGGAGCAGGTTAGGGGTTAAGTGCCTTACTCAAGGGCACAATGGCAATATGTGGCTTTGGCTGCCTGCTCACTCCCGCCAGAGACAGGAGAGCTGTAAGATGTGAGCACTGTGTCATGTCCGGCTCTGTGGGCATTATTATGGAAGGCCGATCATGAAGAAGGACCAATAATGGAGAGATCATCACTAATGCCATGGACCAGACAAAACAGCAAATGGAGTGAACGCCTAGTTCCTTTCTGCTCTTTCCATAGACCACATTTGAAGAGTGGATGAGGAGGAGTGGGGCTGGCCTTCAGAATGGATGCACAACCAGGCCCTGTCTAAAACTAAAACTCAAGGTTTTCCTGTTTTGGTGACTAGGGGCTGTTAGTCATTGTTGTCATCCACTGGTGGTTCTGTATGATGGCAGAGCCATAGACCTTGACCTGCGCAGAGCGAGAGAGCTCTATTGTTTACGTAGCTTACCGTCAAGGACACTAACAGTGAGTCATAACTAGCTACAAAAGAACAGTGGTGGTGTGTGTGTTTCTGTTTGACAGACAAAGAGAGAGAGGGAATGGGAAAAAGAAGAACGATAGAATGCGAGAAGTGTACATTATTCATTTACCATGGAGATTTGTATTCTTACAAATACTGTTTCATCAATGTTTATGAGCACATATGAATATGCTGTGATATGAATAAACTCTCATCTGGGTATCTTGTTAAACATGTTTGTCTCTGGACACACTCTTCCTACAATCTAAGTACACATAAATATTGAAGCCTATATTTTGCTGGAGGTATAGTGTGGCAGAAAGTCTTTTTTGAATGGAAAGGCCAGTAGTGCATCTGAAGTCCTTCTTCAAGTATCCAAGTTTGAAGATACTGAGAGGACGACTCTGTATCCAACCCATCCCTCTCCTGGCGGCCTGAAGGCAATGATTAATTGCCTATGATTTTAAAGGATTAGGGTAACTTGATTATCCTCACACACACACACACACACACACACACACACACACACACACACACACACACACACACACACACACACACACACACACACACACACACACACACACACACACAAACACAATACAGACTAGCCAGTCTTTTCTTCATCATCCAAGGACTTCACGACCAGTCATATTTGTTCAGAGATTAGAATGGTACATGGCTTTTACACAGTTCTCTCTGCCACACTCCCCCACACTCTCTGGCTCACTAACTATCCTACTGACGTAACTCTCCTCATTGGTGTTAATCATCATCCCAGATGAGGCTTCTGTGGGGTAGCTGGGTGTCTGTGGTAATGTGTGTTGACACCGCTGGATTTTGGTAGGTGTCACAAAGGTGTGAAAGGAGAAAGATTGGAAACTGGACTAGAGCGTACTAAAAAGGAGCAGCCTTGCCCACTGACTCATACAGTACACGTACACAAACACACACAAGCACACAAACAAGCACACACACACACAGACACACATGCAACTAAACAGACAGTTAGGCACTGTTACATGCATAAGAGGACACAAAATATGTGCTTATTATAACACTGCAGAGATGCACAAACCAGAGTTAAAGGCATACTTCGGGATTCTGGCCTTTATCTACTTCCCCAGAGTCAGATGAACTTGTGGATACCATTTTTATGTGTCTGCATGCAGTTTGAAGGAATTTGCTAACTAGCATTTGCGCAATGATCAAATACTATAGACTTCCAGTCATTGTGCCAACGCTACAGTAGTTAGCATTAGCTCACAAAACTACCTCTAACTGCCTTATTATTGGACACAGAGACATACAAATGGTATCGACGTGTACTCTGAGAAAGTAGAAAAGGGCCATGCTGTTTAGAGTGGCAGTGGATCGCCAACACATGCTTTACCCTGCTGTGAAAGAGAAACCTGCTGAAAAGTGTACAAATGGACTCTGCTCTGTCCACTGAAAAATCCCCAAGCGATTCGTTAACTATTTCCTCTCTCCAAGGATTGGAACATGTCCAGAGATCCTGTCCAAAGATCCTTTCCAAGAGTATGGTGTCTTTAAGTAGACACAGTGCTGTAAGGGCCCTATTCAATCAATATGGCTGACGTTCAGCATATGTAGGTCTGTAAATGTAAGCTTCCGACGCCTATTACCACCCTCATCCAGCTAGACTTGGGTCTCGATTAAAAACGTCAGCGCTATAGCACGATTGAAATATAAAGGCAATGTTGCCACATTCGCGGAGACTGCATTCATGGTAAACGCTGCATATGTAGGCACAATTGGAAATTAACTTTAAATGTAAATCGCACTATTAGAACAGAACTTACAGCCATACGGATTGAATTAAGCTTTAAATCTGGTTGGATAAGGTTGGTGAGAGACATCAGACATCGATACTGCTAAGCACTAGAGAAGGATGGAGGTGTGGTGTCAGTGTCTCCATGGTCTGACAGGAGAGTGAGCAGAGCAAGTCAGCACACTTACAAAACCTGATTCCCTGTATGATTAATTAATTGGCTACATCTTGTGAGAGTGTGACCTCTTGTGAGACAATGGTTCACATCGATTGTGAATAAAGAGGTACAGGTGTGTTGCTATTAACTTTACTCTGTCACCAATCCAATTACTACAGGAACAAACACAGTTAAAGCTCCTCCAGTGTGTAATTAATTATCTTCATTGCGATGGGTCCTGCACTGTCAAACACACAGCATCACCCAAATGCATTATAGAGATACCAGCACAGTGTTCACATTTAATTAATTGTGTCCTCTTTGTGTTTCTGTAAAAGTAAACCCATTCGAACTCCTCTCCTTTCCTAGCTCCGCAAAAGAGCCAATGTGAATAAGTATAATATACTTAATCAAATCCTTAGTGCAGAAAATTATTTTAAAAAATATTAAAATGTTCTGCGCTAAAGATTTGAATAACTTCGGTCTAAAAATAAATTAAATTGCAAAGTCTAATGACAATGACTAAATAAACTATCTAGCCCTTCTTCAGAGTCTGTTCCTGGGAAGACAGGTGCCCACACGTGTGTGGCTGATTGAGCTGGCCCTAGGTGTGAATAAAGAGAAGGATTGGGCCCTCGGGGTGTGGGAAAGAGTACCACGTCTCTCTTCTCACTCCCATCACTGAGTGAAACCAAAGTAATGAGAGAAGGAGCTGGAGCAAGGCACTGCCTGGGCTGACTGGGCGCGAGAAACCAAGCAGACAGTGCTAGCAGCATGGAAGGTGCTGGAGTAGAAACATGAGGGAGAGAGCTAGATGGAGAGAAAGAGCTCTGTAGGAGGTGGTTGTAAGCCGTGGGGAGAGAAAGAGAACATCTATTTAATGACTTTTCATTGAGTGCAAAATGCCAGGAGGGTCTGATTCTGCTCATGTTTGGAGCCTCCGTCCCTGACTTTTTATTATGTCCTTTGATGACAGCGCCAGTGTTAGTTGTGGTTCTGAAAGCACCCATGCTGACATTTGAGCCCACCTACCCAAAGGCCACAGCACCTTTCAAGTGGAACAATGGGCTCTCTATTACTGTAGCCCAGACAATTAACTGCACAGCCATGGAGAAGGTACCCCACTATATCCCACTCGGACCAAGGTGTACAAAGAGGAAAGCTCAGTTTTCTGAGACTTTAGAGAGTATCGCCAGGCCTGCTAATGCCAATTTAGAAAGGTCAATCCCTTAGCTCAATGGCCACCCTCTGATCCCAAATGTAATTCTCTAGTACTGATACTCAGATCAAATTGTTCTCCCATGGAATAGCCTCTGTCTGCAGCTTGCTCTCTGTCTTCCAGTAGGCTAAGTTCTCAAACACTGCCTTTGTCCCTGATCGAGCATTAGCTGTCTTCAATACTTCAACCAGTTATTATGAACACTTCTGACTTGAGAATATGGGATCTGGTCCAGACAACATCAGTATGCCAATTACAACGTCTCCAAAGCTGCCCTATACGCAGGTTAGGATGGAGTGAGTGTACAGGCCTAATGAATGCCATTACGGAGGAGCTACTGTGCCGAGGACCTTGGTGACAGGAAGCTATGGAGGAGCAAAGTGGCTTATAGGATGGGTATTAACACCTAATGGACAGCCCATAGCAGGTTCCAAGAAGCCTCAATGTCAATATTAGAGCTTAATAGACGTCATTGGTGGCTATGTGAGACATTAATAGCAAGATTAGCATGAAGAAGAGCATTGTACATTGGAGAAAATTACCAATTGCAGCCCAGGCTTCCTATTTTTCATTAAACACAAATAGAGTAGGAGGCCGGGCGGGCTATGGACCAGTACCCTTAATAAGCCCTTATGGGGAGAAAGGGTACCATTAGCCATGGCTGGGATGACGTCAAAGCATTAATACCCCTGGGGGAAGCAACCCAACCCTAGGGGCACAGCAGCCTTCACTTAGTCAAACTCCCTTTTCTCCTGCCAAGGTTTATTCGCAATAGAGAAAGGAAAGAGGAAGCAGCCATGTTTCACTGATGTCACAGTACTGTAGCTGTAATCCACCTTCAAACATATCTGCCTCCCTCTTTGTCTGGAAACAGCACCCCACTAACGTCATCTGATCTCTGATCTCTATTGTTGAGAGAGGATGTGGAGGAGGAAGTAGCAGCAGTAGCAGTATTGTCACCACGCCATAGTTACCACTGCAAGCCATCTCATTTAGGGATGGTTGTGACACCCCCATACTGTGATGGCACTTAATTTTGAGTCATCACTTCCACATTAAAGAGAGAGTTAGCCTTCCTCTTGGCATGCTGTGAATAGACACACCAGGAGACCAGGGCAGTGTGGGCACACAGGAACCTCCCAGATGGAAGATGTATTTTTAATGGCGCTCACTAATGAGCGGTTGGTTATGATGTGACGGAGGATGGAGAGCAGACAGTAGGCCGCCTTTCATCGAGTATGACGCCCTGTTTGTGTAATGGGAGAGGAGGAGACATTTCTACACGCATTGAGGCCAATTTGAAGTCATTGAAAGGGAAAGGGAAAGAAGCCCACCTGCTTATGATTAAACTAATTATTGGATAGTGTTAGGATCATGTTTCTTGCAGTATTCGTCTGGACATTTCTTTGGAACCTGATGCGGGAAGCAACAAAAAGCAAACTTGACAAAGCATGATCACATTGAATTTGTATTTATTTAGTTTTATTTAACCATTATTTAACTAGTCGAGTCATTTAAGAACACATTCTAATTTACAATTAAAAAATATATATTATTTCACCTTTATTTAACCAGGTAGGCCAGTTGAGAACAAGTTCTCATTTACAACTGCGACCTGGCCAAGATAAAGCAAAGCAGTGCGACACAAATAACAACACAGAGTTACACATGGAATAAACAAACATACAGTCAATAACACAATAGAAAAAAATCTATATACAATGTGTGCAAATGAGGTAAGATTAGGGAGGTAAGGCAATAAATATGCTGTAGTGGCAAAGTAATTACAATTAGCAATTAAACACTGGAGTGATAGATGTGCAGAAAATGAATGTGCAAGTAGAGATACTGGGGTGCAAAGGAGAAAAAAAACAAATAACAATATGGGGTTGATATAGTTGGATGGGCTTATTACAGATGGGCTATGTACAGGTGCAATGATCTGTGAGCTGCTCTGAGAGCTGATGTTTAAAGTTAGTGAGGGAGATATGAGTCTCCAGCTTCAGTGAATTTTGCAATTAATTCCAGTCATTGGCAGCAGAGAACTGGAAGGAAAGGCGGCCAAAGAGGAATAGGCTTTGGGGGTGACCAGTGAAATATACCTGCTGGAGTGCATGCTACAGGTGGATGCTGCTATGGTGACCAGTGAGCTGAGTTAAGGCGGGGCTTTACCTAGCAAATACTTATAGATGACCTGGAGCCAATGGGTTTGGGGACGAATATGAAGCGAGGGCCAGCCAACGAGAGCATACAGGTCGCAGGGGTGGGGTTTTGGTGACAAAACGGGTGGCACTGTGATAGACTACATCCAATTTGCACACTGAACTCTGTCTGAGAAGTAGTTGGTGAACCAGGCAGGCAGTCATTTGAGAAACCAAAGTTGTTGAGTTTGCCGATAAGAATGTGGTGATTGACAGGGTCGAAAGCATTGGTCAGGTCGATGAATACGGCTGTACAGTATTGTCTTTTATCGATGGCGGTTATGATATCGTTTAGGACCTTAAGCGTGGCTGAGGTGCACCCATGACCAGCTCAGAAACCATATTGCATAGGGGAGAAAGTACGGTGGGATTCGAAATGGTCGGTGATCTGTTTGTTAACTTGGCTTTCGAAGTCTTTAGAAAGGCAGGGCAGGATGGCTATAGGTCTATAATAGTTTGGGTCTCGAGTGTCTCCCCCTTTGAAGAGGGGGATGACCGTGGCAGCTTTCCAATCTTTAGAGATCTCAGATGATTACGAAAGAGAGGTTGAACAGGCTAGTAATAGGGGTTGCAACAATTGCGGCAGATCATTTTAGAAAGAGAGGGTCCAGATTGTCTAGCCCAGCTGATTTGTAGGGGTCCAGATTTTGCAACTCTTTCAGAACATCAACAATCTGAATTTGGGTGAAGGAGAAATGGGGGAGGTTTGGGCAAGTTTCTGTGGGGGGTGCCAGGTGGAAAGCATGGCCAGCCGAAGAGAAATGCTTATTGAAATTATAAATTATAGTGGATTTATCGGTGGTGACAGTGTTTCCTAGCCTCAGTGCAGTGGGCAGCTGGGAGGAGGTGCTCTTATTCTCCATGGAGAATCGGATTGGAGAATCACTTCTTGAATCGGGGCTACAGCGTTCAGGTCCTGAAAGATGCTGGTATAAGGGCTGGATTTACTTGGCAGAGAGAACTTGTTGCTAAGGGGAGTGCCTCGTGATACATCGGAGAGAGTGTATTTTGTTACAAAATACAGCACTGAAGCAGAGAGCATTAAAAGAATCATTAAAAATAATTGGAGAATCATCCAAAGTGATACGCTACTACGCCAAGTCTTTCCTGAGCCACCACTCATAAGCATTAAGAGATGTCCTACCCTATAAATGACAAATTAGTCCGCAGTTATCTTCCGGGTGACTCTCAAAGAACTTGGCTTGACCACAAACCCAAGGGCTCTTTTAAATGTAATCATTGCAACCATTGCAGTAAGAATAAGTATTTTGTTGACACAGCTTCCAAAATGGAGTATTACGTCAAGCATTTCATTAACTGCAAAACCACACGTCATCTATAGATTGGAATGTCCACAGTGCAAGGTGTTCTACATTGGACGGACAAAGAGACACCTTCAAGACCGCTTAGCGGAACACAAGTATGCCATACGGGTAGGCAATGAAGACTACCCCATGGCAAGGCACTACAAGTCCACCATGTCAACCCTGCCTCCCTACAAGCTATGGGTATTGATCATATTCCGGCCTCTATTAGAAAAGGGTACCATCTTAAACAGTTAAACCAAAGGGAAAGTTTTTGGATTTACAAACTACGGACCACTAAATACCCTGGTTTAAATGAAGATATGGATTTCTCACCCTTCCTGTAGGGTCGTGATGGGTCCATTTTCTGTCATCTAGTGGACATTTTGCTCAACTGCCCTCAGCTATGGTTAGACTGTTGTTGTTCATGTTTTGCTGTGTTCTAGTGTACTATGGAATATATAGCTTTTTTATTCTTGACACTTCTCCCAGTCATATTTAAGGTTAGAACTACCTTTTAGTGTTCTGATACTTCTAGTTTGGAGTTGTATTTTTATGATAACATAGCTACAGTATTTCACCTTTTAATGTGTATAGTGTTGCTTACTAGGTGTGTCCAATCAATTGTGTAACCACTCCCTCTTCCAATTAGGGCTAATTGAAAAGCTGTTAAAAAGAGGACTTTGTATTCCTTTTTTTTGTACTCCCTGGCGAAGGCCATGCAGCCGAAACGTGTCGGTTTAAAAAAAAACAAAAAAAAACAAATATATATATATATATATATATATATATATATATATATATATATATGTATATATATATATATGTTTCTATTGAACATGCCATACTAATAAAGGCATTTTAATCAATTATATGAAGAGTGCCTTGGTCCTCCTTTCTTTTTGATGACCAATTTACCCCTTTTACCAAAGAGCACCTTCTATCTACCATAATTTACTATTGTGTACCTTAGTAGTGCTTCCCTTCCTCCTCTTTCTACTAACATTGGCTAGACTTTGGAGATGACACAGGTGTAAGCATGTGAGTTGCCTGTGTCACAGTCTTGTAACACATTTGTGCGGGTGCGGCTGAGTCTGTGTCCTGAGAAAGTGAAGGTGACTGTGAGGCCCTAGGTGTTGACTGCTGGGTCAGTGTGTCACCTAGTAACAGTTCTTTTGGTGTGACTTTACTCAACAGTAACTGATCTATGTGCCTTTTCCAGATGACGTCCTCTGCCGTGTGGACAGTGTAGGACAAGATCAGCCTGAGCAATGACTGTAGCAACAACCCACTTTGGTCCTTTGAGGTACTTCCTAGCTAAAATAGTTTCACCAGGATTGAAAGTTCTGTCCTTTGCTCTCAGTTCACAATGTTTGACTTGATTCTCCTGTTGACATCTCCTTTGCATTCTGCAGTTTGAGTAGGTCTAAACTTGTTTGTAGTGCTCTCTTCATGATTAGGGATACAGGTAAAGCCTTGGTGGTTTTGTGTGGTGTGTTCCTATAGGATAGCAGGAAGCTGTTCAAGCATTGGTGCAGTGTCCCTTAACTCCGAGACGCTTTCTCCTCAATGCTTCCATCCAATCCAGGCCACCAGAAGTAGGTTTGTGCAATTTCCTTAACACAAACCCTCCCACAATGACCTGAGTGTAGCTATTGCAACACTTCTTTCCTCAGCGAAGGCGGAATGACAACTCTCTTCCCCCACAGCAGACAACCGCACTGTGCTGACAACTCAGTTCTCCAAAAGGTTTCAGTTCTGAAGGATCTCTAGAGGCTTTACCTTTGATAATGTCCATCACTTGATACCACCGGGTTGACTCTCACTTTTGTTGAAGTGACTGGTGTGTTTTCATTTTCCACTTGTCTGAAGTAGATGTCAACTTGCCGTGAATCTGGCTTGACCACAGGTATTATTATAGTGTTAACTGGGAAAGTCCAGCTGCATTGCAGTGCAGTTCTGTCTTGCGGTATTTGATGTTGTAGGTGTGTGCTGACAACAACAATGCCCACCTTTGCATTCTGCTTGCAGCAAGTGACGGATTTCCAGTATGCGGTCCAAAGATGCTCGCCACAAACGATGATCTGTAAGATCACCGTGCACTTCCTCCCGTACAGATAATGTTGACATTTACAGTGCCTTGCGAAAGTATTCGGCCCCCTTGAACTTTGCGACCTTTTGCCACATTTCAGGCTTCAAACATAAAGATATAAACTGTATTTTTTTGTGAAGAATCAACAACAAGTGGGACACAATCATGAAGTGGAACGACATTTATTGGATATTTCAAACTTTTTTAACAAATCAAAAACTGAAAAATTGGGCGTGCAAAATTATTCAGCCCCTTTACTTTCAGTGCAGCAAACTCTCTCCAGAAGTTCAGTGAGGATCTCTGAATGATCCAATGTTGACCTAAATGACTAATGATGATAAATACAATCCACCTGTGTGTAATCAAGTCTCCGTATAAATGCACCTGCACTGTGATAGTCTCAGAGGTCCGTTAAAAGCACAGAGAGCATCATGAAGAACAAGGAACACACCAGGCAGGTCCGAGATATTGTTGTGAAGAAGTTTAAAGCCGGATTTGGATACAAAAAGATTTCCCAAGCTTTAAACATCCCAAGGAGCACTGTGCAAGCGATAATATTGAAATGGAAGGAATATCAGACCACTGCAAATCTACCAAGACCTGGCCGTCCCTCTAAACTTTCAGCTCATACAAGGAGAAGACTGATCAGAGATGCAGCCAAGAGGCCCATGATCACTCTGGATGAACTGCAGAGATCTACAGCTGAGGTGGGAGACTCTGTCCATAGGACAACAATCAGTCGTATATTGCACAAATCTGGCCTTTATGGAAGAGTGGCAAGAGGAAAGCCATTTCTTAAAGATATCCATAAAAAGTGTCTTTTAAAGTTTGCCACAAGCCACCACACCAAACATGTGGAAGAAGGTGCTCTGGTCAGATGAAACCAAAATTGAACTTTTTGGCAACAATGCAAAACGTTATGTTTGGCGTAAAAGCAACACAGCTGAACACACCATCCCCACTGTCAAACATGGTGGTGGCAGCATCATGGTTTGGGCCTGCTTTTCTTCAGCAGGGACAGGGAAGATGGTTAAAATTGATGGGAAGATGGATGGAGCCAAATACAGGACCATTCTGGAAGAAAACCTGATGGAGTCTGCAAAAGACCTGAGACTGGGACGGAGATTTGTCTTCCAACAAGACAATGATCCAAAACATAAAGCAAAATCTACAATGGAATGGTTCAAAAATAAACATATCCAGGTGTTAGAATGGCCAAGTCAAAGTCCAGACCTGAATCCAATCGAGAATCTGTGGAAAGAACTGAAAACTGCTGTTCACAAATGCTCTCCATCCAACCTCACTGAGCTCGAGCTGTTTTGCAAGGAGGAATGGGAAAAAATGTCAGTCTCTCGATGTGCAAAACTGATAGAGACATACCCCAAGCGACTTACAGCTGTAATCACAGCAAAAGGTGGCGCTACAAAGTATTAACTTAAGGGGGCTGAATAATTTTGCACGCCCAATTTTTCAGTTTTTGATTTGTTAAAAAAGTTTGAAATATCCAATAAATGTCGTTCCACTTCATGATTGTGTCCCACTTGTTGTTGATTCTTCACAAAAAAATACAGTTTTATATCTTTATGTTTGAAGCCTGAAATGTGGCAAAAGGTCGCAAAGTTCAAGGGGGCCGAATACTTTCGCACTCCAAAAAAGATGCCTAGGGCTTTTCGTTCTATCTGTGCTTAGTTACTTTCTACTTTGTTCAATGTCCTCGATGAACCGGAAGGCATGATATAGGACACGACTGCTCCCACAACATATGGACTAGAATCACAAGTTAGTTCGATGGGCAATAATGGTTCAAAGTGTGTCAGTACCTCAGATTTCAGTATTTCACGAATGGTTTCTCAGTACATTTCCATGTTTTGTTTTGACAAAGCATTCGAGGCAGCGGCTTCAGCTTAATTGTTAAGCTCGGGATAAAGTGTCCGTAGTAATTCAGTAACCCTAGGAAAGAACGTAAATGGCTCACGTTCTGAGAAGCTGGGGCAGCCATGATTGCCTTGACGTTGGACGGAGCCCTGTGAAAGCCTGTAGCATCAATGACATGTCTGAGGTATTCAACCGAAGATTGGAAGAATACACATTTGTCCTTACAAACTTGTAGTCCTTCAGTCTCTAAGGTTGGATTCAAATTCTGGAAAAGTCCACTTCGTCCTTCCCAGTAACGAGGATGTCATCCATTTAGCATTGTACTCCTGGCAATACTCAAAATCTAGTCCATTGCCTTCTAGAAAGGTACTGGCGCACTTGTGATTCCAAACGGTAGACGACAGTACCTGAAGAGTCCCTTGTGTGGTCAGAAGCACCTTTGACTATTTTTTTTTTATTTTTTATTTCACCTTTATTTAACCAGGTAGGCAAGTTGAGAACAAGTTCTCATTTACAATTGTGATCTGGCCAAGATAAAACAAAGCAGTTCGACACATACAACGACACAGAGTTACACATGGAGTAAAACAAACATAGTCAATAATACAGTATAAACAAGTCTATATACGATGTGAGCAAATGAGGTGAGATAAGGGAGGTAAAGGCAAAAAAAGGCCATGGTGGCAAAGTAAATACAATATAGCAAGTAAAACACTGGAATGGTAGATTTGCAATGGAAGAATGTGCAAGGTATAAATAAAAAGAATGGGGTGCAAAGGAGCAAAATAAATAAATAAATTAAATACAGTAGGGAAAGAGGTAGTTGTTTGGGCTAAATTATAGGTGGGCTATGTACAGGTGCAGTAATCTGTGAGCTGATCTGACAGTTGGTGCTTAAAGCTAGTGAGGGAGATAAGTGTTTCCAGTTTCAGAGATTTTTGTAGTTCGTTCCAGGCCAAAGAAAGAATTGGTTTTGGGGTGACTAGAGAGATATACCTGCTGGAGCGTGTGCTACAGGTGGGAGATGCTATGGTGACCAGCGAGCTGAGATAAGGGGGGACTTTACCTAGCAGGGTCTTGTAGATGACATGGAGCCAGTGGGTTTGGCGACGAGTATGAAGCGAGGGCCAGCCAACGAGAGCGTACAGGTCGCAATGGTGGGTAGTATATGGGGCTTTGGTGACAAAACGGATTGCACTGTGATAGACTGCATCCAATTGGTTGAGTAGGGTATTGGAGGCTATTTTGTAAATGACATCGCCAAAGTCGAGGATTGGTAGGATGGTCAGTTTTACAAGGGTATGTTTGGCAGCATGAGTGAAGGATGCTTTGTTGCGAAATAGGAAGCCAATTCTAGATTTAACTTTGGATTGGAGATGTTTGATATGGGTCTGGAAGGAGAGTTCACAGTCTAACCAGACACCTAAGTATTTGTAGTTGTCCACGTATTCTAAGTCAGAGCCGTCCAGAGTAGTGATGTTGGACAGGCGGGTAGGTGCAGGTAGCGATCGGTTGAATAGCATGCATTTAGTTTTACTTGTATTTAAGAGCAATTGGAGGCCACGGAAGGAGAGTTGTATGGCATTGAAGCTTGCCTGGAGGGTTGTTAACACAGTGTCACAGTGACTATTCTTCCATGTGCAGCTGCAGGTAGGCTTCAAAAAGGTAGATTTAGCTGAACTTTTGACCGCCAGCTAAGCCGGCAAAAAAGTTGCAGATGTGTGGTAGTGGATACTGCACAGCGGACAACACAAGGTTAACTGTAACTTTAAAGTCTATACACATCATGATTCCACCATCCTTCTTAAGGACTGGTATGATGGGTGTTGGCCATTCAACCACACTGACCGGCTCCAGTACTTTGTTCTTGACTAAAGAGTCCAAGTCAGCCTTGACTTTTGGTCTGATAGCATAAGGTATCATAAGGTGCTTTCAGAAACGTTGATTTACTCTCTGGTTTAATGCTAAGTTTCATTGTAATGTATTTCATGATCTCCATGAAATACTCCTCTGTAATGTTTGGCAGGTAGGTGGCAGGTAGGCCTGTCTCTCCATGTGTCATTGTATGCACTGATGGCCAGTCCAGTTTGATTTTCTCCAGCCACGATGGTCCCAGTAGTGCTGGATAAGTCTCCTTTCACGACATAGTGGCAGCTTTTCAGTTTGTCTGTTTAACTGAACTGCGACATCAGTAATGCCTCTCACAGCGAGAGATTCACCTGTGTACGTCTTTAACACCATGTGTGCTGGCTGAAGTGGAAGGTGTTTTAGTGTCTTTTTGTAGACTGTGTCTGACACCAGGGACAGCTGCCTGTGTCACTCTCCCTGCGCAACGACTGCCCCTCTAGTAAGGGAGAGACATATAGTAGCCGTGTAGCCATCCAGCAACAATTAGTATATTCAGTGTGACTTCCTCTTCTGATGAGTCACTCATCTCTGTTTTCTTGCTCAAATGCGTGAGCATCTCTTTATCCTTCATTGGTACTGTCTTTTTCTTTGTTTTCAGTCTTTGACGTTTTCTCTGAGCTCTCTTTGTTTCTGCAGGCTCGCTCGATGTGACCCTTTTTACCACAGGCTTGTCCTTACACCAAGTTTAGGCACAAAATGCTGTGCAAGGATCCAGGAACCCAAATGACTTGGATGTATCCCATCTTTTTATAATAGGAGCTTTGTTTCCAGAAGATATCAAAATGTTGAATAAATGTTACACCCACAGAGCTGCAATAGTAACGTAGCCAGGTATAGAGGGTTTAAAGTCTGCTGAACTGTTAAATGTCACGATTTAGGGAGGGCAGGAGGACATATATTATTGGCGTTGGTTGGTGTCAAATAGTGACCCAATCAGTTCTTTATAAAATCCATCTTCAGCTGTTCTGAGCTGCCCTTCATAATGTCATTGAATCCCAAGTGAACTATGATAGACTCAATTTCCTGATGCTGGTTTAAATTGTTTGGGATCAGCTTATTGATGTATTGAGTCAATACTATGTAGAGGCACCTTTGACAGCAATTACAGCTGTGATTACAGTCTTTCTGGGTAAGTCTGAGCTTTTCACACCTGGATTGTACATTTGCCCATTTTTCGTTTCACAATATTTCAAGCTCAAATTGGTTGTTGATCATTGCTAGACAACCATTTTCAGGTCTTGCCATAGATTATGTCAACTGTAACTTGGCCACTCAGAAACATTCACTGTCTTCTTGGTAAGCACCTCCAGTGTAGATTTGGCCATGTATTATAGGGTATTGTCCTGCTGAAAGGTGAATTCATCTCCTACTGTCTGGTGGAAAGCAGACTAAACCAGGGGTTCCTCTAGGATTTTGCCTGTTCTTAGCTCTATTCCGTCAATTTTTTTTATCCTGAAAAACTCCCCAGTCCTTAAAAATTACAAGCAAACCCATAACATGATGCAGCCACTACTATGCTTGAAAATATGGAAATTGGTACTCAGTAACGTAATGTGTTGCATTGGATTTTCCCCAAACATAATACTTTGTATTCAGAACAAAAAGTTAATTGCTTTGTCACATATTTTGCAGTATTTTGAACAACATATTATGGTGTATTGTGTGTTGGCCAGTCACAATTTTTTCTCTCAATTTAATCCATTTTAAATTCAGGCTGTAATACAACAAAATGTGGAAAAGGTCAAGGGGTTTAAATACTTTCTGATATCCCCGTAAACAAAAAATTACATAAAAATGTCCTGGACAATTTCCTTTCTAATTACAAGTGAGACATGCTTTAATTATGTAAAAGAAACCAACCTTAAACTTAAACTGTTTCACCAGCTCAGTGACATGTTTGTCATCAAGCCAGATACTAAGATGTTTGCAGGAAGGAACTCACTCAATTTGTGTACCATGCAAACTAATCATTACAAATTAATTTAAATATGGGTTATGGGACCTACAAAAAAGTATGCGTTTTGTTTGGATTTACCACCAACTTTAGATCCAATAGTGACACCTGCAGTGCTTGAATATCAGACTTCAAATGTGAAAAGACTTGGCCAACTGATGGAGCAATGGAATATGACACGGTATTTGTATTTATTATGGATCCAAGGCAGCAGCTCCTCTTCCTGGGATCCAGCAAAATAAAGGCAGTTATACAATTTTAAAAACATTACAATACATTCATAACATATTTCACAACACATGCCAGCGCAATTATTATTTTGGGTATAGCGAAGCGTCACTTGTTTTTTTCAGCGGTAGGTAAAATGCGTTAGGTAAAATATATTTTGCTGAAGGGCTATCCATTTTCATTTCAGAGGTCCATTTTTCTCCATGTAACCCTCATTATACAGTACCCGTCAATAGTTTTGACACACCTACTCATTGAAGGGTTTTTCTTAATTTTCTACAATGTAGAATAACAGTGAAGACATCAAAACTATAAAATAACACATATGGAATCATGTAGCAACCAGAAAAAAGTGTTAACAAATCAAAATATATTTCATATTTTACAATCGTTAAAATAGCCACCACCACCGCCTTGAGGACAGCTTCGCTCACTCTAGACATTCTCTCAACCAGCTTCACCTATAATGCTTTTCCAACAGTCTTGAAGGAGTTCCCACATATGCTGAGCACTTATTGGATGCTTTTCCTTAACTCTGCGGTCCAACTCATTCCAAACCATCTCAATTGGGTTGAGGTCGGGTGATTGCCAGGTCATCATCTGATGCAGCAGGTCATCACTCTCCTTCTTTGTCAAATAGCCCTTACACAGCCTGAAGGTGTGTTGGGTCATTGTCCTGTTGAAAATCAAATGATAGGGGAAGGGAAACCCAGGGGAAGGGAATACCAGGTGGGATGGCGCATCGCTGCAGAATGCTGTGGTAGCCATGCTGGTTAAGTGTGCCTTGAATTCTAAATAAATCAGACAGTGTCACCAGCAAAGCACCCTCACACCTCCTCCTCCATGCTTCATGGTGGGAACCACACATGCAGAGATCATCTGTTCACCTACTCTGCGTTTGGAACCAAAAATCTAAAAATTGACTCATCAGACCAAAGGACAGATTTCCACCAGTCTAATGTCCATTGCTCATGTTTCTTGGCCCAAGCAAGTCTCTTCTTCTTATTGGTGTCCTTTAGTAGTTGTTTCTTCACAGCAAATCGACCATGAAGGCCTGATTAATGCAGTCAGTCTCCTCTGAACAGTTGATGTTGAGATGTGTTTGTTACATAAACTCTGAAGCATTTATTTGGGCTGCAATCTGAGGTGCAGTTAACTCTAATGAACTTATTTGAGCTGCTCTTGCCATAATATGGACTTGGTCTTTTACCAAATAGGTCTTCTGTATACCACCCCTATCTTGTCACAACATAACTGATTGGCTCAAACTCATTAAGGAAAGAAATTCCACAAATTAACTTTTAACAAGGCACACCTGTTAATTTAAATGCATTCCAGGTGACTACCTCATGAAGCTGGTTTAGAGAATGCTAAGAGTGTACAAAGCTTTCATCAAGGCAAAGGGTGGCTACTTTGAAGAACCTCAAATATATTTTGATTTGTTTAAAAATAAATGCTGGTTACTGCATGATTCCATATATGTTATTTCATAGTTTTGATGTCTTCACTATTATTATACAATGTAGAAAACAGTAAACATAAAGAAAAACCCTTGAATGAGTAGGTGTGTACAAACTTTTGACTGGTACTGTAAATAACATTCAGTCCCTAAATGATATGTCATTTGCAAGTGGGAGCTCTTACAGTATAAATTACTCTTCCTCGCCATCTTGTGGCTGCCCTTAGTGGTACTGTATATTGACTTTTCCATTTCACCGGTTGTTCAAACACAATTTGACAATGACATTATTTTGTATTAATTAGCATAATTTCAATACTGTTTACTCATTCAATTATGATGCAAAGCAATATGTAGGAGACTTATTACTATTTCATATATTATACAGTACATATGAAAATAATCAACTCCACTTATTCATAAATATGTATATACATTTTAGCTGCTCTTTTAAAATTTCACAGAGCGAAACCCACAAATTTCATAAATACCGTTTTTTGGTCTTTACTATATCTAGAAAAATGAATCATATTATTCCCTAACTGAAGCCCAAACAGTGACAATAAAACCTCAGAAGTTTGGGCTTGAGATTTTAACAATAAAGATGTTTTAATTGAAACGGGTTGCATGATAAGCTTTCATACTTGATTTCTGATTTGATCTGTGGTCTTTGCGGATTTAAAGACTATAATTACTTTTTTTAACGATGGGAAAAAAACAATTTTGATGTCAGTGAAATTCATAAAAGGCTGCTGCATCTCCTCAGCACCATTGAATTACCTGTGTCCAACCAGGACAGATTAAATGACACTGCCATCAATCTGGAGACTGTCTCAACCCCTGCATCTTACAAAAATGTTTCAAACCCCATTAAAATCACCATAGTTAAATAAAGGTTACATTTAAAATAAGTCAGTTAATTAAGAACAAATTCTTATTTACAATGACGGCCTACCCCAGCCAAACCCGGACGACGCTGGGCCAATTGTGCCCTGCCCTATGGGACTCCCAATCACGGCCAGATGATACAGCCTGGAATTGAACCAGAGACTGTAGTGATGCCTCTTGCACTGAGATGCAGTGCCTTAGACCGCTGCGCCACTCGGGAGCCCATCTTAAAAAGTCAATTATAAATTGTAAGTATTCATTTTTGTTTTTGTAAAATTACTCATTGCTAAACATTATAACCCCTCATAGAAAAATGTGGTCTGCAACATCGTCATTGGAGGTGGGCCACATCAGCAGAACTGGAATAGAAAACAAATTAATATTAGTAAATTAATAGATTATTTATGTCTGTGGACCATTGTTCTGTTATAATCTCCACCCGGCACAGCCAGAAGAGGACTGGCCACCCCACATAGCCTGGTTCCTCTCTAGGTTTCTTCCTAGGTTTTGGCCTTTCTAGGGAGTTTTTCCTAGCCACCGTGCTTCTACACCTGCATTGCTTGCTGTTTGGGGTTTTAGGCTGGGTTTCTGTACAGCACTTTGAGATATCAGCTCAGCTGATGTACGAAGGGCTATATAAATAAATTTGATTTGATTTGATTTGATTGTTATGCCTCAGACACCACTGTATGTGCTGGGCTAGCGTTATGTATTTTAATGGGCTTTATCTGAACTGGTGAGGGAAATGTCTCACCTTCCAGCGGTTCCCACACTCGTTACAAAGAACAAAAGTGGTCATAGGCTCGTCAGCGCTGCGGGTCTGCATCTACACACACACACACACACACAAACACACACACAGTTAATACGAAGGCAGCTTTCATTCAACAGCACAAGCTGTCTCCACTGTATCTCACTGTGTAAAATGTAACTGGAACTGGTAGAGCGTACAATATAAAACTGATATTGGGTCAGTATGTAGAGCATATGTATGTTTACAGTGCAGTGAGCAGTGTGTATCTGTTTAAGTAAAATATAGTATATACCTTGTAATATGCAGAATATGGTATGTTTACCTGGTTGTAGATGCAGTTCTTTTTACTGCACTGAAACAGATCAGAAATGGTACCGCTGGTTTTGGACAGCTGGTGTTCCCTAATGGCCTCCTTAGTCAGATTGTTCCTCAGCTGCTTCAGCTCATCACTAGTCATCAGATAGATAGATAGATAGATAGATAGATAGATAGATAGATAGATAGATGGATGAAATCTCTGAGGGAAACGTGTCTACTCAAATGTTTTGGTAGGTGCTTGACTTTCTTGACTCTCTCTCTCATTAATACAACATCTTAGGAATATGTTAGAGGCAGGGGTGGGTCATGGGTTTTACTGCTAACCTACAAAGCATTACATGGGCTTTCTCCTACCTATCTCTCTGATTTGGTCCTGCCGTACATACCTACACGTACGCTACGGTCACAAGACGCAGGCCTACTAATTGTCCCTAGAATTTCTAAGCAAACAGCTGGAGGCAGGGCTTTCTCCTATAGAGCTCCATTTTTATGGAATGGTCTGCCTACCCATGTAGGCAAACTCGGTCTCAACCTTTAAGTCTTTACTGAAGACTCATCTCTTCAGTGGGTCATATGATTGAGTGTAGTCTGGCCCAGGAGTGGGAAGGTGAACGGAAAGGCTCTGGAGCAACGAACCGCCCTTGCTGTCTCTGCCTGGCCGGTTCCCCTCTTTCCACTGGGATTCTCTGCCTCTAACCCTATTACAGGGGCTGAGTCACTGGCTTACTGGGGCTCTTTCATACCGTCCCTGGGGGGGTGCGTCACTTGAGTGGGTTGAGTCACTGATGTGATCTTCCTGTCTGGGTTCGCGCCCCCCCCGGGCTATACTCGGCCTTGTCTCAGGATGGTAAGTTGGTGGTTGAAGATATCCCTCTAGTGGTGTGGGGGCTGTGCTTTGGCAAACTAGGTGGGGTTATATCCTTCCTGTTTGGCCCTGTCCGGGGGTGTCCTCGGATGGGGCCACAGTGTCTCCTGACCCCTCATGTCTCAGCCTCCAGTATTAATGCTGCAGTAGTTTATGTGTCGGGGGGCTGGGGTCAGTTTGTTATATCTGGAGTACTTCTCCTGTCCTATTCGGTGTCCTGTGTGAATGTAAGTGTGCTCTCTCTAATTCTCTCTTTCTCTCTTTCTTTCTCTCTCTCGGAGGACCTGAGCCCTAGGACTATGCCTCAGGACTACCTGACATGATGACTCCTTGCTGTCCCCAGTCCACCTGGCCGTGCTGCTGCTCCAGTTTCAACTGTTCTGCCTTATTAAGGATATTAGCAGTAATGACCAGAGAAGTGTCAGTCATAGTAATGAATCTGAATGAGAGCCAGTACCTACCTGTCAGATTTGGAGTCAGTCGAATGACGTTTCACAGAAAGGCTGTGCTTGGAGTCAGTGGAGTCCTTTCTACAACAACGAGAGAGAGAGAGGAAAACCTGTCACCTTGTGACACTGCTGTTCATCTGAGTGAGTGCTAGATACTGTTTTTTTTACTTTCATTTGACCATGTTACTACTACTACTCCCAACTGATCAGCAACAGCAGTGGTTACTCCCAGGTGCTGTTCTCTACTGTGAGCAAGCTCCTTCAGCCTGTGAACAACTCTGCTACCTCAGCCTCCCCAGAACGGTGCAATCAATACCTTTGTTTCTTCCAAAGCAAAATTGAAAATCTCAATAACATCATCCTGTCCTCTCCAGACCCTGTAGTTGATCTACACAGTCCTATGCTCCCTGGGTCAAGGTTCTCCATGTTCACCACAGTCACTGCAGCTGATGTAACCAAGCTGGTTAGAACAATGAGGCCCACCACTTGCTCACTTGACCCTATCCCCACCTCACTTGTCAAGTCCTAGTTATCTGTTCTGGAGCCTTTTCTTCACAGAAATCATGAACCACTGGATGTGTCCCTCCACAGCTCAAACTCGCCGCAGTCACACCAGTACTTAAAAAGCCTGGATCTGACCCTGACAACCTCCAGAACTACAGGCCTATCTCCAACCTGACCTTGCTGAGTAAGCTCCTCAAACATGATATGTCTAGCCAAGTCCAACAACATCTTGCCACTCACAACCTACTTGAGCCCTTCCCGTCTGGTTTCAGACACAGAGACTGCCTTGGTAAGGGTCACCAATGACCTCCTCATGAATGCAGACTCTGGGGCTGCCAGCATCCTCATACTGCTGGACCTCAATGCAGCATTCAGCGATGCCATTCTGCTGGACCGCAAGGTGAAGCTACCGGGCCTGTCAGACACTGTCCAGGACTGGTTCAGGTCCTATCTCACTGATCCGCCAGGGGGTCCCTCAAGGCTCGGGCAGCTACTGTTTTGAATCTACATGCTGCCACTGGGAAACATGGACTGGGCTTTAACTTTTATGCTGAAGATACTCAGCTGTATATCTCCACAAACACTGCCAATGCCACTGCATTCCTGGTCAGTTGCATGCAGGACAGCAAAGCGTGGATACAGCTGAGTTTCCTGCAGTTAAACTGCAAAAAGACAGAGGTCTTCCTGATTGGCACTCGCATCATGGACTAAATCAGCAGCTACAGCCTCAATATTGATGGTGTCAAGGTCCTCCCCTCCAGTGAGGTCCGCAATCTGGGTGTGATATTTGACAGTCAGCTCTCGTTTGAGGCCCACATCAGAAGTGTTACCAAAGTTAAATTTTTCTATCTATGGAGCATTGCCAGGTTACGACCTATGTAACCTACACTTTTACAGCCTTCAGCTGAGCAACTCATCCACATGTTTATCTTATCCCGTTTGGACTATTGTAATACCGTGTTGGTTGACAAATATGACAAGTGCCTAAGAAGGCTACAATATGTCCAGAACTGTGCTGCATGTGTCCTCAACCACACTTCCCCAATGAGTACATCACTCCAACTCTGTTCAACCTCCACTGGCTCCCCACATGCTCACACATTGACTTCACACCTACCAAGCTATCCACAACTCTGGACCCAAGTATCTGTCTGACTTCGTCGTACACTCCGTTCACTCCTACAAGTCCATCTCCCTTCAGCAGTCCCAGAGCAGACAAAAAACTATGGGTGACAGGGCTTTCAGTTGTGCGGCTCCTAGGCTGTGGAACGCACTTAAAGTCACTGTCAGGGCTGTAGAGTCTCTGGCCTTACTTAAGGCAAAGCTAAATGACTGAGCTGTTCAGAAAAGCTTTCAATGACCAATGTTAATTATTTTCAACGGATTGGACAACACCTGTATATAGCATTGATTGTTGTCTGCTTTTATTATTATATAAAACAAATCAGTGCCTTGGGTGTGAGAAAAGAGCTTTACAAATTACAATATTTCTTGATTGAATTATTTTCCTTCAAAGTTCACTTCATATAGTTTTAAAAGTGAGGTCAATAAGTGTTTTTAGAGTGAAGTTTAGTACAGTCGTGGCCAAAAGTTTTGAGAATGACACAAATATTAATTTTCACAAAGTCTGCTGCCTCAGTTTGTATGATGGCAATTTGCATTTTCTCCAGAATATTATGAAGAGTGAGCAGATGAATTGCAATTTATTGCAAAGTCCCTCTTTGCCATGGAAATGAACTGAATCCCCCAAAACATTTCCACTGCATTTCAACCCTGCCACAAAAGGACCAGCTGACATAATGTCAGTGATTCTCTTGTTAACACAGGTGTGAGTGTTGACGAGGACAAGGCTGGAGATCACTCTGTCATGCTGATTGAGTTCAAATAACAGACTGGAAGCTTCAAAAGGAGGGTGGTGCTGGGAATCATTATTCTTCCTCTGTCAACCATGGTTACCTGCAAGGAAACACGTGCCGTCATCATTGCGTTGCACAAAAAGGGCTTCACAGGCAAGGATATTGCTGCCAGTAAGATTGCACCTAAATATACCATTTATCTGATCATCAAGAACTTCAAGGAAAGCGGTTCAATTGTTGTGAAGAAGACTTCAGGCTGCCCAAGAAAGTTCAGCAAGCGCCAGGACCGTCTCCTAAAGTTGATTCAGCTGCGGGATCGGGGCACCACCAGTACAGAGCTTGATCAGGAATGGCAGCAGGCAGGTGTGAGTGCATCTGCACGCACAGTGATGCGAAGACTTTTGGAGGATGGTCTGGTGTCAAAAACGTCAGCAAAGAAGACACTTCTCTCCAGGAAAAACATCAGGGACAGACTGATATTCTGCAAAAGGTACAGGGATTGGACTGCTGAGGACTGGGGTAAAATCATTTTCTCTGATGAATCCCCTTTCCGATTGTTTGGGGCATCCGGAAAAAAAGCTTGTCCGGAGAAGACAAGAATGCGCTACCATCAGTCCGGTGTCATGCCAACAGTAAAGCATTCTGAGACCATTCATGTGTGGGGTTGCTTCTCAGCCAAGGGAGTGGGCTCACTCACAATTTTGTCTAAGAACACAGCCTCCGAGAGCAACTCCTCCCAACCATCCAAGTACAGTTTGGTGACGAACAATGCTTTTTCCAGGATGATGGAGCACCTTGCCATAAGGCAAAAGTGATAACTAAGTGGCTCGGGGAACAAAACATCGATATTTTGGGTCCATGGCCAGGAAACTCCCCAGATCTTAATCCCATTGATTTATGGTCAATCCTCAAGAGGCGGGTAGACAAACAAAACCCCACAAATTCTGACAAACTCCAAGCATTGATTATGCAAGAATGGGCTGCCATCAGTCAGGATGTGGCCCAGAAGTTAATTGACAGCATGTCAGAGCGGATTGCAGAGGTCTTGAAAAAGAAGGGTCAACACTGCAAATATTGACTCTTTGCATTAACTTCATGTAATTGTCAATAAAATCCTTTGACACTCATGAAATACTTGTAATTATACTGTATTCCATAGTAACATCTGACAAAAGTATCTAAAGACAATGAAGCAGCAAACTTTGTGGAAATTAGTATTTGTGTCATTCTCAAAACTTTTGGCCATGACTGTACATCCACCAATAATTGGTAGCCTAGTGGTTAGAGCGTTGGACTAGTAACCGGAAGGTTGCAAGTTCAAACCCCCGAGCTGACAAGGTACAAATCTGTCGTTATGTCCCTGAACAGGCAGTTAACCCACTGTTTCTAGGCCGTCATTGAAAATAAGAATTTGTTCTTAACTGACTTGCCTGGTAAAATAATATGATCCTGCTTATGCAGACCTGTCTTTCTTGCCATCCAGACTAGGACTTTTAGCAGGTTTTGGTTTGGAATCTGACAAATCGTTTCTGAAACAGGAAACATTTGTACGTAACATTTGCATGTATTGCAGCCATTGCTGATTGGAAAAAAGCACACAGCATTCAGGGAGCAGGCATGCTTGATCAAACAGCTTCACCAGCAGAGGTCAGACAACATGACAAGGTGGCGAAGCACAGATAAATATGCACACATACAGTATTTCCCTATGAAGACCTCTGCACCAATGAAGGGGTTAACACAACTCTCTAATATCACCAAATAATACAACCACAACTCATGTCAGTGGGATTCAACTTAAACAAGCACATAGGCCCACATGCAGTGTATAATTATGCATGCACCTGTGCACTATGGCCTGCCAACCTTTCTTCCTTGGCATCAACAGATGGTCCTTTGGGCACTTTGCTATCGGAGTATTTTCTGCAAAAGGAGAACGGTTAGCGGTGCTTTGCAACTGTTGTCATAATAATCTTCATCTAATTTAACAAAATTATATCATCATCCACATTTAGAGAATGTCATGAAAGTATTCAGACCCTTCGACTTTTTCCAAATTGTGTTTTGTTACAGCCCTATTCTAAAATGGATCAAATAAAACAATTTCCTCAACCATCTACACAGAACACCCCATAATGGCAAAGCGAAAACAGGTTTTTAGAAATGTTTGCAAAACAAAAAAATACCTTATTTACATAAGTATTCAGACTCTTTGCTTATGAGACTCTAAATTGAGCTCAGGTACATCCTGTTTCTATTGATCATCCTTAAGATGTTTCTACAACTTGGAGTCCACCTGTGGTAAATTCAATTGATTGGACATGATTTGGAAAGGCACACACCTGTCTATATAATGTCCCACAGTGGACAGTGCATGTCAGAACAAAAACCAAGCCATGAGGTCGAAGGAATTGTCCGTACAGCTCCGAGACAGGATTGTGTCGAGGCACAGATCTGGGAAAGGCTACCAAAACATTTCTGCAGCATTGAAGGTCCCTAAGAACACAGTGGCTTCCATCATTGTTAAATGGAAGAAGTTTGGAACCACCAAGACTATTCCTAGAGCTGTCCACCCGGCCAAACTCAGCAATCGGGAGAGAAGGGCCTTGGTCAAGGGAGGTGACCAAGAACTCAATGGTCACTCTGACAGAGCTCTAGAGTTCCTCTGTGGAGATGGGAGAACCTTCCAGAAAGACAACCATCTCTGCAGCACTCCACCATTAGGTTTTTATGGTAGAGAGGCCAGACGGAAGCCACTCCTCAGTAACAAAAAAGGCACATGACAGCCCACTTGGAGTTTGCCAAAAGGCACCTAAAGATTCTCAGACCATGGGAAAACAAGATTCTCTGGTCTGATGAATGCCAAGCGTCACGTCTGGAGGAAATCTGGCACCATCCCTACGTTGAAGCATGGTAGTGGCAGCATCATTCTGTGGGGTTGTTTTTCAGCGCAGGGACTGGGAGACTAGTCAGGCCCTCAGACTGGGATTCACCTTCCAACAGGACAACGACCCAAAGCACACAGCCAAGACAACGCAGGAGTGGCTTCGAGACAAGTCTCTGAATGTCCTTGAGTGGCTGGCCCAGCTAGAGCCCGGACTTGAACCCAATCAAAAATCTCTAGAGACATGAAAATAGCTGTGCAGCGACGCTCCCCATCGAACCTGACAGAGTTTGAGAGGCTCTGCAGAGAAGACTTGGAGAAACTCCCCAAATACAGGTGTGCTAAGCTTGTAGTGTCATACCCAAGAAGACTCGAGGCTGTAATCACTGCGAAAGGTGCTTCAACAAAGGGTCTGAATACTGATATTTTTTTGTTTTTATTCTTAATAAATTAGCGATAATTTCTAAACTAGTTTTTTCTTAGTCATTATGGGGTAATGTACAACCCAGAGAACCTAACAAAATGTGGAAAAGGTCAAGGTACTTTCCGAAGGCACTATATAACAGGAACTATTAAATTACTGTTGGATACTATATTTATCATTACATTAGGAACATGTACTGAAAAGGCTAAACACAATTGAGCAAACTTAACATGAATGAGGTAGTATGATTTACAGATCCCAGACCCATCCTTTTTCACATGGTCAGATGACATCACCTTCAGAGAAACGGGTTTGTAATCTGACAACTCCTCTCTGGGTAGCAAACAGCAAAGAAAGTGATGTTTGAAACTTCACAAGGAAAAGCAACAAAAATGCGTTGTGTCGGAATGAATATAATCCATTTAGCATATCTATCAATAGGAGCAGTTCAACAATGTCACAGAGAACAAACATTGCTAACACTCAAAAGTAACCACACAAAAAAACAACCATGCAACATCACAGTGACCTCTCCTTTTTGACTTCCACTGACGGGCGCTTCATAGGAGGGGGAGGATGGAGATGGAGAGGTGCAAAAGGAGCATTGGGGTCTGGAGTCTCTTTTCTAACCACAGAAATCCACGAAGGCTCTTTTCTAAATGTAAAATATTATTTTCAATCATCACTACTATTCATCATTGCTATCGATAGTATAGTAGCACACTCATGTTTAAAGTTTTAATAGTTGTGTATAGGGGATACACATGCACCATCCAACGAAAAGCTTACTTGCAGGCAGTGGTGTACTTAAGTAAAAATACACTATTTAAGTAGTTTATTGCGGTATCTGTACTTTACAATTTATATTTTTGACAACTTTTACTTTACTACATTCCTAAAGAAAATGATATATTTTTACTCCATACATTTTCCTTGACACCCATTTTCTGTAACCTTTCGGTTACTGGCCCAATGCTCTAACCACTAGGCTACCTGCCGCCTCAAGAAAATATAATTAAGTATATTTTAGCAATTACATTTACTTTTGATACTTAAGTATATTTAAAACCAAATACTTTGACGTTTACTCAAGTAGTATTTTACTGGGTGACTTTCACTTGAGTCATTTTCTATTACGGTATCTTTACTTTTACACAAGTATGACAATTCCGGACTTTTGCCATCACTGCTTGCAGGTTGCTCCTCGACAATGCAACAACTATAAGAAGTAATAAAAGATAAGAATACGAACGAACATAAAGTAAATGGCTCAGTAGAATAGAATACACATTTTTGCATAAGTATAATACAGGAAGGACAATTTATACTGTTGTCCAATATGTCTTGTGAAATAAATATAGTTTGACAGAAGAGAACGTCTGAAAACGTTTGTCATTTAAAAAATTGTAAATAAATTTAAAATAAATTGTACCCCTTTTTCTCCCCAATTTCGTGGTATCCAAATGTTTAGTAGCTACTATCTTGTCGCATCGCTACAACTCCCGTACGGGCTCGGGAGAGACGAAGGTTGAAAGTCATGCGTCCTCCGATACACAACTCAACCAAGCCGCACTGCTTCTTAACACAGCGCCATCCAAACCGGAAGCCAGCCGCACCAATGTGTCGGAGGAAACACCGTGCACCTGGAAACCTTGGTTAGCGTGCACTGCACCCGGGCCACCACAGGAGTCGCTGGTGCGCGATGAGACAAGGATTTCCCTACCGGCCAAACCCTCCCTAACGATGCTAGGCCAATTGTGCGTCGCCCCATGGACGCGGCCGGTTATGACAGAGCCTGGGCGCGAACCCAGAGTCTCTGGTGGCACATACACATTTTCTGTGTATCGCTGACAGTTTATCATTAAAAAAGGAGGAACATGTTCATTGATGCAATGATTTTGACTTTGCTGTGCTGTATAAAGTACTACCTATGACAACAAAACAAATGGTAAAACAGTGATGTCAGGGCACATTTCACTGTGTCTGATAAAACAGAGGTAGATGATGATCTATAACAAACTATGGACCATAATAGACAACTCAGTCTATTCACAAACAGCATGCCCTCTGACCTCTCCTTCTTCACCTTCACTGAGAGACATCTGGACAGAGGGGTGGGACGAGGATGAAAAGGAGACAGAGTGTCTGAAGAATCTCTCCTGAATGGAAATTGAAATATTCCAAATGGAATCTGAGTAAAACCATGCTTTCCAGAACTAATACAACTTGCACAAATCGAATGATTAAGGAAAGCATGCATTGATCATGATCACAAGGTCACTACCCACTGGGCACAAACGGATTTAGTCGCAATCTTTAACTTTGAAATGGAGAAATGAATCCAACATATACATTATTAATTTGTAAACAAACTGGAATTAAAGCCAGACTAAGTCAATGGCACAAAAGACACATGTTGATGTTCAAATATTGATATTTGGTTGAGTTGACAAACACAATTCAATATCACTTTTGCAATACAATAACTTGCATAATAACGTGTCGTCAAGTTAAGAAATGATGTTGTATTCACATCTCCAACTAAATAAAAAACATTAAAGAATAGGATTAGGCCAGTGGCTCAGATTGTAACGATCATCGTTGGAATGAGGTGAGGACCAAAGCTCAGCGTGGTATATGTTCATGATGATATTTATTTAAACTCAGAACACTTAACAAAATAACAAAGAGAAAGAAACAAAACCGAAACAGTTCTGTAAGGTGACAAAACACACTAGACAGAAAATAACCACCCACAAAACACAATAGAAACCAGGCTCCCTAAATATGGTTCTCAATCAGGGACGATTGACAGCTGCCTCTGATTGAGAACCATACCAGGCCAAACACAGAAATGGCAAATCATAGAAAACTAACGTAGACAACCCACCCAACTCACGCCCTGACCATACTAAAACAAAAAGACAAAACAAAGGAACTAAGGTCAGAACGTGACACAGATGAAATTATCCAAACATTATATATCCTTTAAATGTTGATATTTGATTGTGTTGACAACCAAACACAATTGAATATGACTTTTGGAATACAGTAAATCACATAAAGTTAAGGCTATTTTACAAACTAAAGTAACAGTATTTATTCAACCTTAACTTTTTACTGCAGTGGGCTAAACAGGGTCACACAGAGTGTTTCAAATCTACTTGGATGGTTATGGGCTTAAAAGAAGAAGACATGTACCATATCAGATATATAGAGATGTATAAAATGTTTAGTTTGCATCCCAATATTACACTTTATATATCACAGACAACTGAACTATAACAAACCCGTTTGACATTGAAACACCGGATACATTATTTTATTTGTTTATTAATTATGAAATTATGAATAATATTCCACCCATGTGGCCACTAGGTCATTTGACTGCAGGAAAGGGCTACAATGAGTAACACATCTACGGCCACATTGAAGTTAGCCTACTGTAACTATAAATGTCTTCTTATGTAATCATAGAAAGTGTGCATGTTCAAGATAGCGTGCAAAGTTTGCCGTTCTGTGGAGATCTTCACAATTGCTATAATAATCTGTGATGAATATCTACAGCATTGAACACTTGCACTATGTACTTTTAATGTAATCTCAACTGCAATCCAGGTAATTTGGTAGTGCAATTAGAAGAAGCATATTGATAAAACATTATGTTTAGGAATAAATACTAAATATCTGACATTGTCTTCCCTTTTCAACTTTGTTGTGCTTTTAAAATGGTTGACAGTACACTGCTAACACATTTAGATGAGAACTAAACCAATAATCTGACATTGTTTTCCCATTGGAATTTAGATATGCTTTTAGATGGTTGCAAGCACAGTGATAACACATTTATAATTCACCAAACTTCCGGCTGGCTTTTTGAGTGTGTGAATAAAGGTTGAAATCTCATTGATCAACATGTCAACCAAATATTACCCAAATTTCTACGTTGAAATGGCATGTTGTGCCCAGTGGTATGCTGTATGAACAAGTCAGTGAAACAACAAGGTTGGTGTGCAATCCATCTCAAGGGCTTCCAATATAAACATCTCAAACATCTTTTTTGTAGCCTTATATCCATACAAACCACTCATTCAGTAATGTCTTTCTTGGGTTCTTCAAAATATCTTTCCTTCTTTGGTTCTTGCACATCTTGCCTTTCTTTTCTGGATTCTTCGGTTCTTGGGTTCTTCTAAGTGTTGTTCTTTTTTGGAGTGTTCTACAGTTCTTTCTTTTCTGGCATCTTCTATACATTTTACATTTTTGGATTGTTCTGCATGCTGTTCGTTTTTGAATGCCTCTGTATATCACTCTTTTTTTAAGGTCAACAACTCTCTCGTCTTTTTTGTGTTCAACATTGTGCTTCTCTTTTCGCTGTTTGTCAGAGTATTCTTCCTTTTCAGATTCAGGATCTGAATCAGAAACATCCAGCCTCTTGTGACTATAGCAACAAAAAAACACAGGCCACACCAGATACCGTATCTTCCCCTTTTCTATGTTTACATTTTTGCCTTCACACGCAGGCAATGGTTTGAGTATGTGTGTATGCACCTACCTGGTGTCTTTCTCTAAGGGGGACCCTGTGGGACTGGGGACCCTGTGGATTTGTTGGCGTCAACCCCATTCTTCATCTCATTGGGCCTCTCAGTACACTGAGTACGTGCAGCATCTAGGGGGCAAAGAGCGTAAAATGTTGTCTCTACGTACTGTGTAAACTGTAAAACGCAACTCCAGACAGCTCCACGTTCTAAAAGACAGTCTCCAACAATCCTACCCAGCAGTCTCTTCCAGTCCTTGATGAGGATCTTGGACAGGGAAACAACCACGTCGTCTGCGCAGTGCTTCCTGATTCCATTCACAGACATGCCGATCCTCGTTTCCTATTCAGAGGAATGAATGTTTTGTTGCATGTGATCCTTGAAATAATGAGTTTACACATCATTTGGAGTAGGCATAACTATATAATCCATTCCCTGTTTGTGGGGAAATTGACTGCACTGTCTTCCCCATGCATTTGATCATTTTTAATGTTGAACGCAGAAGTAGTCTAACTTCTGTACACCTAAATAATACATAACAGGTGAGTGGGATTTTCCTGTTGAAGGTCCTCTACCTGCAGAAGTTTCAGCGTCATGTTGAAGCTCTTCAGTTCATTCAGCAGGTCCAGGGCACCCTCCTATGTACACAAAGATGGAGATGATGGTATTGGAAGTTGTAGCCAACAGGGAGAGCAGCAGAATTATTTATTTTAATTACATATGTAGTACCACGGGTGCAACTTTCACTGGGGACGGACGGCCCATCCCTCATGACCCCCCCCGCCCCACACACACACACATTCTGGAATTGAATTTTTGTCACCCCCCAGTTTTATCATTGCATTGTGATAATAAAAAAAAGAGGAGTGTGCTTTAGGACCATGCGGACGACTCAGAGTGGTCGGGTTGGCTGTTTGGTGGTTTCAACCGGCTGGATATAGGACGTCCGGAGACCACAGAGCATGCGAACAGAGGCAGCTGTTATATGTGTGTGTTGTGCTTTTTTCTAAGTTGTAAAAGCAAGTAGGGCAGAAACTGGCTACTCTTTATTTGACTGATGTAGCTGGTATGGTAACTGCTGTTTGACTTAACAGAAAGAAAAAATATATATTCCCAGAGCTGAGCTAGTAGTGTAACTGACATGTAACGTTAGCTAATGTTTCATCCCCTCTCGACTGAAGTTCTGTCTGAAATGAATGAACTAACTTAGCTAGCTATCTAGCTAGCTAGTAGCTACCACAGCCAGTTCAGCCAGCAATCTGTCAGGTATCTGTATCTAACAGCTGGTGTGTGTATGGAAATGTTTTGTCTTGTTTCAACAGAAGTTGAAGCACAGTCAGTACACAACACTATTCTCATCATGACTTAGCAGGATCAGATGGTGACAGGGGTCCCAGCAGGGTCAGACAGCCAGGGAAGACCAGTCTACTGAGGTCAGGTGTATTTTGCAGTATATTATAACAATCAGTGAATGGATACAAAGTTCCATCTTGAGTTCATGGGTAGTCTACAGTCTGGGATCTGGGAATAAGGGTAATTTAAATGATTGAATCATTGATTCTATTCTTGGATAATATAATGTATAAATGTACACCAAGGTAATCAAATGGTGAGAGGGGTCTCAGCA
Source organism: Oncorhynchus mykiss (assembly GCF_013265735.2). Taxonomy (NCBI): domain Eukaryota; kingdom Metazoa; phylum Chordata; class Actinopteri; order Salmoniformes; family Salmonidae; genus Oncorhynchus; species Oncorhynchus mykiss. The sequence continues at coordinate 36,500,741 of NC_048567.1, forward strand.
CAGTCAGACAACCAGGGAAGACCAGCCTGTGATGGCGCTGAAGTGAACTTTTGCAGATGAAAAAAATATATAATAATTACAAAAGGAACAAATTGACCTACTTTGGACACCCCCCCCCCCCCAAAAAAAAAATATATATACAGTGGGGCAAAAAATTATTTAGTCAGCCACCAATTGTGCAAGTTCTCCTACTTCAAAATATGAGAGAGGCCTGTAAATTTTCATCATAGGTACACTTCAACTATGACTGACAAAATGAGAGAAAAAAAATCCAGAAAATCACATTGTAGGATTTTTAATGAATTTATTTGCAAATTATGGTGGAAAATAAGTATTTGGTCACCTACAAACAAGCAAGATTTCTGGCTCTCACAGACCTGTAACTTCTTCTTTAAGAGGCTCCTCTGTCCTCCACTCGTTACCTGTATTAATGGCACCTGTTTGCACTTGTTATCAGTATAAAAGACACCTGTCCACAACCTCAAACAGTCACACTCCAAACTCCACTATGGCCAAGACCAAAGAGCAGTCAAAGGACACCAGAAACAAAATTGTAGACTTGCACCAGGCTGGGAAGACTGAATCTGCAATTGGTTTGAAGAAATCAACTGTGGGAGCAATTATTTGGAAATGGAAGACATACAAGACCACTGATAATCTCCCTCGATCTGGGGCTCCACGCAAGATCTCACACCGTGGGGTCAAAATGATCACAAGAACGGTGAGCAAAAATCCCAGAACCACACGGGGGGACCTAGTGAATGGCCTGCAGAGAGCTGGGACCAAAGTAACAAAGCCTACCATCAGTAACAGACTATGCCGCCAGGGACTCAAATCCTGCAGTGCCAGACGTGTCCCCCTGCTTAAGCCAGTACATGTCCAGGCCCGTCTGAAGTTTGCTAGAGAGCATTTGGATGATCCAGAAGAAGATTGGGAGATTGTCATATGGTCAGATGAAACCAAAATATAACTTTTTGGTAAAAACTCAACTCGTCGTGTTTGGAGGACAACGAATGCTGAGTTGCATCCAAAGAACATCATACCTACTGTGAAGCATGGGGGTGAAAACATCATGCTTTGGGGCTGTTTTTCTGCAAAGGGACCAGGACGACTGATCCGTGTAAAGGAAAGAATGAATGGAGCCATGTATCATGAGATTTTGAGTGAAAACCTCCTTCCATTAGCAAGGGCATTGAAGATGAAACGTGGCTGGGTCTTTCAGCATGACAATGATCCCAAATACACCGCCCGGGCAACGAAGGAGTGGCTTCATAAGAAGCATTTCAAGGTCCTGGAGTGGCCTAGCCAGTCTCCAGATCTCAACCCCATAGAAAATCTTTGGAGGGAGTTGAAAGTCCGTGTTGCCCAACAACAGCCCCAAAACATCACTGCTCTAGAGGAGATCTGCATGGAGGAATGGGCCAAAATACCAGCAACAGTGTGTGAAAACCTGGTGAATACTTACAGAAAACGTTTGACCTCTGTCATTGCCAACAAAGGGTATATAACAAAGTATTGAGATAAACTTTTGTTCTTGAGAGGCAGATGGAGTGGCCTACTGGTCAGACTCAGAAGGCGAGCACACCATCCACCGCTTCCGAGTATATTACTCGCCAATGTCCAATCTCTAGATAACAAGGTGGACGAAATTAGGGCATGAGTTGCCTTCCAGAGAGACATCAGAGATTGTAACATTCTCTGTTTCACGGAAACATGGCTCACTCGGGATATGTTGTCAGAGTCGGTACAGCCACCCGGTTTCTTCATGCTTCGCGCCGACAGAAACAAACATCTCTCTGGTAATACAGGAACTCAAGTCCTTTTGTTCACCTGACCTAGAATTCCTTACAAACAAATGCCGACCGCATTATCTTCCAAGATTATTCTCTTCGATTATAGTAACAGCCATGTATATCCCCCCAAGCAGATACCTCTTCGGCCCTGAAAAAACTTCACTGGACTCTATGTAAACTGGAAACCATACGTCCTGATGCTTCATTTATTGCATATGGGGATATTAACAAAGCTAACCTGAGAACAAGACTTCCTAAATTCTATCAGCATATCAAATGCGCGACACAAGCTGGTAGCATTCTGGATCATTGCTACTCTAACTTCCGCAATGCATACAAAGGCCTCCCCCGCCCAGCCTGCGGCAAATCTGACCACAACTCCATTTTGTTGCTCTCAGCCTATAGACAGAAACTAAAACAGGAAACGCCCATGCTCAGGTCTATACAATGCTGGTCTCACCAATCAGATTCCATGCTTCAAGATTTTTTTTGATCACATGGACTGGGATGTGTTCCGAATAGCCTCAGACAATAACATTGATGTATACGTTGACTCGGTGAGCGAGTTTATTAGCAAGTGCATCGGAGATGTCATATCCACTGTGACTATTAAAACCAGAAACTGTGGATTGATGCACAAAACTGAAAGTGTGAACCACTTCTTTTAATCATGGCAAGGCGACTGGAAATGTGACTGAATGCAAACAGTACAGCTATTCCTTCCGCAAGGCAATCAAACAAGCAAAGCGTCAGTATAGAGACAAAGTAGAGTCGCAATTCAACGGCTCAAACACGAGACGTATGTGGCAGGGTCTACAGTCAATCACGGATTACAAAAAGAAAACCAGCCCAGCAACGTCTTGCTCCCAGACAAATTTAACAAATTCTTTGCTCACTTTGAGGACAGTACAGTGCCACTGACACAGCCTGCTACCAAAGCCTGTGGGCTCTCCTACTCCGTGGCCAACATGAGTAAAACATTTGAACGTGTTAACCTTCGCAAGGCTGCCGGCCCAGACGGCATCACTAGCCGCGTCCTCAGAGCATGCGCAGACCAGCTGGCTGGTGTGTTTACGGACATATTCAATCAATCCCTATCCCAGTATGTTGTCCCCACATGCTTCAAGATGGTCACCATTGTTCCTGTTCCCAAGAAAGCTAAGGTAACTGAACTAAATGACTATCGCCCGTTGCACTCACTTCTGTCATCATGAAGTGCTTTGAGATGCTAGTCAAGGATCATATCACTTCCAGACCCACTCCAATTTTCTTACCACCCCAATAGGTCCACTGACGATGCAAATCGCCATCACACTGCACACTGCCTTATCCCATCTGGACAAGAGGAATACCTATGTTAAAATGCTGTTCATTGACTACAACTCAGCATTTAACACCATAGTACCCTCCAAACTCGTCATTAACCTCTCTGGGATATGTGGGACGCTAGTGTCCCACCTGGCCAAAAGCCAGTGAATACGCAGAGCGCCAAATTCAAATAAATTACTATAAAAATCTAACTTTCATGAAATCACACATGCAAGATAGCAAATTAAAGCTACACTTGTTGTGAATCCAGCCAACATGTCAGATTTCAAAAAGGCTTTTCGGCGAAAGCAAACGATGCTATCATCTGAGGATTGCACCATAGTAAACAAAGAGAGAGAAGCGTACTCTGCAGGCACGACAGAAAACACAGAAATAAAAATATAATTCATGCCTTACCTTTGACGAGCTTCTTTTGTTGGCACTCCAATATGTCCCATAAACATCACAAATGGTCCTTTTGTTTGATTAATTCCGTCGTTCTCAGCCCTCTCCTGTACTCCCTGTTCATCCATGTCTGCATGGCCATGCATGCTTCCAACTCAATCATCAAGTTTGCAAATTGTCCATTTATTTGGCGCGTTTGATCCAGAAAAACATAGGTTCCAACTTGCCCTGTGTTGACTTGGAAGAGCAGGGTGATGGTGGGAGCATAGTATTATTGAATTAATGCTGCAGGCAGGGTTTGTACTGTAAGTAGTAGGTCTACTGTAGCAACCGCACATGTTTCTACAGTCTGTTTTTAAGTGATCACACTTAACATTACAATTGATGTTTAATCAATGGTATTAATCAAAATTACGATCAATAACAAACTGTAATATTATAATAACTATGTACAAATCTTGTAATATTAATGTAGCCTAATAGTCAAAATAGTTGTGTTTATGTAGTCTACAGCAGGCGCTATGTTAATAAGGAAATTCATTAAATGTATCAGTGAACGACTTGCATTCTACAATCCACCAAAACAGCACTGAACAATTGGCCCATACTAACAAAATACAGCCCCATAGCACGCCACTGTCACAAACTTGCGTTGTTTACTTTGGGTTCCATTCACGGAGTTGTTGTAGAATACCAGCATGCTTTAAGTCTCACACTTTTGCATTAGTAGTTTTATTTAGTGTGTGTGTGTATATATCGCACGGTCTTGCTTATTAATAGGCAAAAACTGGACAATTCTGTGCCAAACACCTGCACAACTTTTTAAAGCACAACCTCGAAATGTAAAACTTTGTATTAATGTAGATAACTATACAATGGAATAACTCATTGCAAATTCAAAATAAAGCATTATCTACACATGATTTCATACATTTGACTGCACGAGGTGACAGAAAAACATGCAACATAAAACAAGGTGTCAAAATACACTCTCACCGTGTTATTTCTAGACACCATCTTGTCCAGTTTTTTTGCAATCCGAATTAACTCCTTTTCTCGCGTCATAGTTTATGGCATGGATTAAACGTACAATAATATATGTTATGTAAAATGATATATAATTAAAAAATGTAAATGTTCATCCTACGTAGATATGACTTTACGTCATGGCGCGGTCCATTCCATTCGGCGAAGGGGCGTGTCCTTAAATTACAGGCAGAAAGACAGTTGTCGGATCGTCTGACCAATTGGTCAAAATGCCCATGAGACACATGGCAACAACTAAATATAGACGTTGCTATGGGTCTGACACTAATAACGTCTTTATATGAAAAATATTGAATAACTTCAAAACTTACTTTAATACAGTGGGCCATGCAAACTTTTTCAGAGGACTTTGGAGAGAACCCCAATGCCAATGAGCCTTGCTCAATAGAGCCTGCTAGTTCGTAGTCCTAAAAACTGGAAATGAGTTACTCTGGTTCGTTAAGCAATTCTTATAGGGGAGATTAATGGGGAAAGAATGACGTTTTGGGATAAATGACATAACTAATGTTTGAGGTTAACACATTTTATATGTTTTGTTCTATGGGATAAAGCACATAAAGGCTTCGCTTCAAAATTCACAAGAAGTGATCATATACGTTTTGTTCTTGTGAATTTTGAAGCGAAGCCTTTATGTGCTTTATCCCATAGAACAAAACATTAAGCCTGTGTTAATCAAATACCTTTTTCTGGCGTTTATCCCAAAACAAATATTAATTTTCCCATTACTATTGCTCTCTATAGTTGCGTATCCAACCACACACTAAAATATCCCACTCTTTGGGTCTACACTTTAGTTTGAAGATATAATGAATAATTGTTATATGATATACCTTAGTAGTAAACCATGTAGCCTAATACAAGGTCAGAAGTTAATGTTTGATTAATACAGTGAAATATGGCCAATCATTTATATATGCACTTGATGACAAAAAAGGGGGGCCCTGTTTTAAAGCCACCGCTCCTCCATCTTGGCAATCCCCAACATTGTAAAAAATATTTTGGAAGCTTTAGAAATGCATTTATTAATGTCTACATTTGTTTTCGCCACGTTTATTCTATTATACACCTTAATGCATTATTTTTAATTATATTATTATATACAAATACAAAATATATAATCAAACATTTTCCTTAAAGTGTAATTTTTAGATAGAAAGTTGTACTGTTACTGTCCCCACTACAACAAGAAAAATACTTAAATTCCGGTAATTTTGTCCTTAAAACATTTAATTGAAATACTGTAAAATTACATTAATTCCTATGGAGGATTGTTTCTGGGGAGTGTCAATATAGCCAACTAATGGCTTCAAAGCCTCTTATTGGTCAATAGCAATCCAGTGTTTATATACATCATTGAACAGGGTGCTGGTCATGTGGTGACACACCTCCACTTTAACAATCTACACAGCTCTGACAGCTGCAAAAAAATAACTTGTAGATAGTACACAAGTGTACACACAAGTTGGAGTGTTTTCTCGTGTTCCCATGAATTTACTATGGAGGAAAGTTGGAGTCCCGTTATTGTGCAGAAGATGTCACTTTGGTGTTGGGCTTCTTATCATGAGGACTATTTTGACAAAGTTGTGTGAGATGGGGTTGTGTCTTTACAGTATCCTTTACAACTTTAGTGTTCTTTACAAACCTTTTCTGTCATCCAAATTATTAGTTTTAGAGGATTTTAACTTAGATTGGATTACCCCGGCCTCAGACCATTTTAAGAATATTTGTCTTCACTTTAACCTCCAAGTTGCTTTGTTAAAGAGATGCCACTCTCTAAACCGCTTCACACAAAGTGTCACTGTCACTGTATCACTGTCATTTAGGTTGAAAACTGAATCACAACTCAATCGCTGGTTGAAAACTGTCCCTCCCAAAAGATAGAATTTGTAGATAATTGGCCCTCTTTCTGGGACTCACCCACAAACAGGACCAAGCCTGACTAGCTGAGGAGTGACGGACTCCATCCTAGCTGGAGGGGTGCTCTCATCTTATCTACCAACATAGACAGGACTCTAACTCCTCTAGCTCCACAATGAAATAGGGTGCAGGTCAGGCAGCAGGCTGTTAGCCAGCCCGCCAGCATAGTGGAGTCTGCCACTAGCACAGTCAGTGTAGTCAGCTCAGCTATCCCCATTGAGACCGTGTCTGTGCCTCAACCTATGTTGGGCAAAACTTAACATGGCGGTGTTCGCCTTAGCAATCTCACTAGGATAAAGACCTCCTCCATTCCTGTCATTATTGAAAGAGATCATGATACCTCACATCTCAAAATAGGGCTACTTAATGTTAGATCCCTTACTTCAAAGGCAATTATAGTCAATGAACTAATCACTGATCATAATCTTGATGTGATTGGCCTGACTGAAACATGGCATAAGCCTGATGAATTTACTGTGTTAAATGAGGCCTCACCTCCTGGCTACACTAGTGACCATATCCCCTGTGCATCCCACAAAGGCAGAGGTGTTGCTAACATTAACAATAGCAAAATTTAATTTACAAAAAAAAAATTACGTTTTCATCTTTTGAGCTTCTAGTCATGAAATCTATGCAGCCTACTCAATCACTTTTTATAGCTACTGTTTACAGGCCTCCTGGGCCATATACAGCGTTTCTCATTGAGTTCCCTGAATTCCTATCGGACCTTGTAGTCATAGCAGATAATATTCTAAATCTTTGGTGACTTTAATATTCACATGGAAAAGTCCACAGACCCACTCCAAAAGGCTTTCGGGGCCATCATCGACTCAGTGGATATTGTCCAACATGTCTCTGGACCTACTCACTGTCACAGTCATACTCTGGACCTAGTTTTGTCCCATGGAATAAATGTTGTGGATCTTAATGTTTTTCCTCATAATCCTGGACTATCGGAACACCATTTTATTACGTTTGCAATTGCAACAAATAATCTGCTCAGACCCCAACCAAGGAACATCAAAAGTCGTGCTATAAATTCACAGACAACACAAAGATTCCTTGATGTCCCTCCAGACTCCCTCTGTCTACCAAAGGACGCCAGAGGACAAAAATCAGTTAACCACCTAACTGAGGAACTCAATTTAACCTTGAGCAATACCCTAGATGCAGTTGCACCCCTAAAAACTAAAAACATTTCTCATAAGAAACTAGCTCCCTGGTATACAGAAAATACCCGAGCTCTGAAGCAAGCTTCCAGAAAATTGGAACGGAAATGGCGCCACACCAAACTGGAAGTCTTCCGGCTAGCTTGGAAAGACAGTACCATGCAGTATCGAAGAGCCCTTACTGCTGCTCGATCATCCTATTTTTCTAGCTTAATTGAGGAAAATAAGAACAATCCGAAATTTCTTTTTGATACTGTCGCAAAGCTAACTAAAAAGCAGCATTCCCCAAGAGAGGATGGCTTTCACTTCAGCAGTAATAAATTCATGAACTTCTTTGAGGAAAATATCATGATTATTAGAAAGCAAATTACGGACTCCTCTTTAAATCTGCATATTCCTTCAAAGCTCAGTTGTCCTGAGTCTGCACAACTCTGCCAGGACCTAGGATCAAGAGAGACACTCAAGTGTTTTAGTACTATATCTCTTGACACAATGATGAAAATAATCATGGCCTCTAAACCTTCAAGCTGCATACTGGACCCTATTCCAACTAAACTACTGAAAGAGCTGCTTCCTGTGCTTGAACCTCCTATGTTGAACATAATAAACGTCTCTCTATCCACCAGATGTGTACCAAACTCACTAAAAGTGGCAGTAATAAAGCCTCTCTTGAAAAAGCCAAACCTTGACCCAGAAAATATAAACAACTCTCGGCCTATATCGAATCTTCCATTCCTCTCAAAAATTTTAGAAAAGGCTGTTGCGCAGCAACTCACTGCCTTCCTGAAGACAAACAATGCTTCAGTCTGGTTTTAGGCCCCATCATAGCAGTGAGACTGCACTTGTGAAGGTGGTAAATTACCTTTTAACCTGCATCTGTCCTCGTGCTCCTAGGCCTTAGTGCTGCTTTTGATACCATCGATCACCACATTCTTTTGGAGAGATTGGAAACCCAACACGGACAAGTTCTGGCCTGGTTTAGATCTTATCTGTTGGAAAGATATCAGTTTGTCTCTGAATGGTTTGTCCTCTGACAAATCAACTGTAAATTTCGGTGTTCCACAAGGTTCCGTTTTAGGACCACTATTGTTTTCACTATATATTTTACCTCTTGGGGATGTCATTCGAAAACATAATGTTAACTTTCACTGCTATGCGGATGACACACAGATGTACATTTCAATGAAACATGGTGAAGCCCCAAAATTGCCCTCGCTAAAAGCATGTGTTTCAGACATAAGGACGTGGATGGCTGCAAACGTCCTACTTTTAAACTCGGACAAAACAGAGATGCTTGTTCTAGGTCCCAAGAAACAAAGAGATCTTCTGTTGAATCTGACAATTAATCTTAATGGTTGTACAGTGGTCTCAAATAAAACTGTGAAGGACCTCGGCGTTACTCTGGACCCTGATCTGCCTTTTGAAGAACATATCAAGACTGTTTCAAGGACAGAGTTTTTCCATCTACGTAACATTACAAAAATCAGAAACTTTCTGTCCAAAAATGATGCAGAAAAATAAATTAATCCATGCTTTTGTCACTTCTAGGTTGACTACTGCAATGCTCTGCTTTCCGGCTACCCGGATAGAGCACTGAGTAAACTTCAGTTAGTGCTAAATACGGCTGCTAGAATCCTGACTAGAACCAAAGAATTTGATCATATTACTCCAGTGCTAGCCTCCCTACACTGGCTTCCTGTCAAGGCAAGGGCTAATTTCAAGGTTTTACTGCTAACCTACAAAGCATTACGTGGGCTTGCTCCTACCTATCTCTCTGATTTGGTCCTGCCGTACATACCTACACGTACGCTACGGTCACAAGACGCAGGCCTCCTAATTGTCCCTAAGCAAACAGCTGGAAGCAGGGCTTTCTCCCATACAGCTCCATTTTTATGGAATGGTCTGCCTACCCATGTGAGAGACGCAAACTCGGTCTCAACCTTTATGTCTTTACTGAAGACTCATCTCTTCAGCCTGGCCGGTTCCCCTCTTTCCACTGGGATTCTCTGCCTATAACCCTATTACAGGGGCTGAGTCACTGGTGGGGGCTGTGCTTTGGCAAAGTGGGTGGGGTTATATCCTTCCTGTTTGGCCCTGTCCGGGGGTGTCATCGGATGGGGCCACAGTGTCTCCTGACCCCTCCTGTCTCAGCCTTCAGTATTTATGCTGCAGTAGTTTATGTGTCGGGGGGCTAGGGTCAGTTTGTTATATCTGGAGTAGCTCTCCTGTCCTATCCGGTGTCCTGTGTGAATTTAAGAATGCTCTCTCTAATTCTCTCTTTCTCTCTTTCTTTCTCTCTCTCGGAGGACCTGAGCCCTAGGACCATGCCTCAGGACTACCTGACATGATGACTCCTTGCTGTCCCCAGTCCACCTGGCCGTGCTGCTGCTCCAGTTTCAGCTGTTCTGCCTGTGATTATTATTATTTGAGCATGCTGGTCATTTATGAAGATTTGAACATCTTGGCCATGTTCTGTTATAATCTCCACCCGGCACAGCCAGAAGAGGACTGGCCACCCCACATTGCCTGGTTCCTCTCTAGGTTTCTTCCTAGGTTTTGGCCTTTCTAGTGAGTTTTTCCTAGCCACCGTGCCTCTACACCTGCATTGCTTGCTGTTTGGGGTTTTAGGCTGGGTTTCTGTACAGCACTTTGAGATATCAGCTGATGTACGAAGGGCTATATAAATACATTTGATTTGATTTGTGTACTAGTGCTAGTGGGAGGTGATTTTACAATTTCTTCTAGGTTTGCCGCTGTTACTTTCAAGGTCATTCTACCGTTCTTCATCTGTCTTGGTTACCACTGTCTGGTATGAAGACCATGTGAGGGCAGAGAAGTTGATGGTAAGAAAGTCTCCTTTCCATTCTCCTGTCGTTGTTTCTCCTTCCCCTTAGACAGCGCCTCTGTCAGGGGTATCTGCAGAACAGGTGTGTCATCAGAAGCAACAGGCATGTCACTCCTCCCCATCCCTGGATTCTCTGGATATTCAGGCGAGAGCATCTGATGGCTGTTAGAAGATGCTTCTTGATCCGCCTCTCCTTCGGCTTCTTCCTGGCACATTAACATCTTGGCTCCTGCCTGGCACACTGACCTCTGCTCCCGTTCCGTCCGGACACCCGCCTGGTTTATCAGCATCCTCTGCATCTTCATGGCTCAGTGGTCGCCTCCTTCTCCCCGCCGGGACTCTGTGCACTGGTTTAGATGGTACCACGTGATGCTTCCTTTCACCTGGATGACTGTTGGTGTTGCTAGGACCACTTCGTAAGGACCATCTCACCTTGGTTAGTTCCATTTCCTCAGGAACACTTGGATGTAGTCCCGAGAGACTGAAAAATAGCTTCTATCTCAAGGCCATCAGACTGTTAAACAGCCACCACTAACATTGAGTGGCTGCTGCCAACACACTGACTCAACTCCAGCCACTTTAATAATGGGAATTGATGGAAATTGATGTAAAATATATCACTAGCCACTTTAAACAATGCTACTTAATATAATGTTTACATACCCTACATTATTCATCTCATATGTATATGTATATAATGTACTCTATCATCTACTGCATCTTTATGTAATACATGTATCACTAGCCACTTTAAACTATGCCACTTTGTTTACATATCATCTACTGCATCTTGCCTATGCCGTTCTGTACAATCACTCATTCATATATCTTTATGTACATATTCTTTATCCCTTTACACTTGTGTGTATAAGGTAGTAGTTTTGGAATTGTTAGGTTAGATTACTCGTTGGTTATTACTGCATTGTCGGAATTAGAAGCACAAGCATTTCGCTACACTCTCATTAACATCTGCTAACCATGTGTATGTGACAAATAAATTTGATTTGATTTTGATTTGATTTTGGTCTCCTGGGATCACCGGACTTGGAACCTCTGGTACTGGTTCAGGTTTTTTCCTTCTTTCCGTGAGGTTTTCAAACTCAGACTTATGGCCTCTGCTCTATGATTACACCATACACCATCTTATTTCCATCTCTCATCACATAACAAAATGACATTCCAGCTGAAGCTGGCAACTTCCTCTCCTTCTGGTTCCTAAGAGAGTGATAGCATAAGACTTGCAAAGCAACGAGAAACATAAAACATATCATTATTAACAATGTGATAAGCTATGCATAATTATATATGCCTGAATACCAAAGTTTGAGACCATGACAATTCCCACTCTCTCTTCACCTGACTCTGCCTCCAGGATACTTTTCTGTTGGGTTCCACAAAAATAAAAGCCCTAAAGAAGCTTCCTCATGCTTTCGCCCAGTCTTCCCCTTTCGGCCCCAGGTTCCGAGAGGTGTTCCCAAGTCATGTCATTTTCACTTTGTTCCCCATATCCTCCATTTCAACTTATAGGCAAGTCACCTGATATGCAAGTGTGTTTCCCTAATTATCATTACATCCTCTTGAGGTAACTCAGCACTGTATATGCTTTAACATTGATGCCTTGTTGTTTAGAGTACAATTACCCCAACATCTATCCTCTTCGTGTGATGCATTGACCAATAGAACAAGTAGCTCCTAGACTTAATCCATCTGCATGTATGCAATGTGATAAGCTATAGGAAGCAGAGCTAAAGAGTCTCTCTCTCTCTTTAGCTCCACTTCCTCTGTCATGGTGCTTTCAAGCTCACCCATTATGCAGCTGGACCTTACTTTTTGTGAGAATTATGCACCCACCGAAGAGAGACATGACGATCTTTACCATTGCAGATGCTGTAAGGAGTACCGTATGTGTGGACCGGACCTAGGCAGCTGTGGTCCCACACCGAGCCAAGCGGGTCAGCCGGTTAGGGCAAACAAACGCACCAACGAGACCAGACAAGTTCCCCAGATGAACGGTCCTGTGAGAGGGACAACCTGAATCACACACCCAACACGAACCACCTGATCAAGTTGATTGGGTTGTGTTTGCGCACAAGCCCAAATCAGGTCCTGAAACAGATGTGCCCGGCCGAGTAGAAGACAGGACAATCCCTACACAAACAGGCCACCCATGCGGGTCCGTTAGGCAGTCCGACCAGAGCAAGTGAAAGCCCCTTCCTACCGACCACCCAACAACAGCAAAGCACACAACTCCCCATTCACCAAATCCACACAAATGCACATAAATAACTATTTTTAAACCCCCCAAAGCTTAAGCATGCATGCAGTTATTGAATTCAAAAGCTCTGTATTACTTGGTTCGTTTAGAAATTTGGAGAGACCGACATGGTGATCCTATCGCCGAGACAGGACTTCCGAAGCAAATCACACAAACATTCAACAGAACAAGCTTACCTGTAATTGTTGGGTGCCACCCGTTTCTGAGACTGCCATTGTCAGCTACAAAAAGCGTCATCATCCACTGGTCCCTGTAGCCACTCCTGGCAAGCTCGCCATTTATGTTGTGGAATATTGAATCAAAATATTTCACAGATACCGGAACTTGTAAATTCAATTAGACTTTATTACAAACAGTAACAAAGCCGAGCAATTCCATGGAAGAACCATGGAATTGAGTGAGTTACAGATAGAGAGGAGCAGCTAATGGATTTACCAATGAAGTAAGTTATTTTGGGTTTCGGGCAGGGCTTTAAATTTGGCGGAAGCAATCGGGCCTGGGTAGGGCTGAATGTTACAGGCATGGGTAGGGCTTGTGCTTAAATTTCATGCTCAGGGCTCTAATTGTTATTTCTCAAAAATATAAAGGTCCATTATCTTTTCTACATACTTTATATCTGATTTTAGTCGATTAAGTTTACACAAAAATAAATGTTCTATCCTGAAAATTCATTTAAAAAATCTATATACACTGAGTGCACAAAACATAATATTGAGTAGCTCTCAGAACAGCATCAATTTGTCAGGTCATGGACTCTACAAGGTGTCAAAAGTGTTCCACAGGGATGCTTCTCACAGTTGTGTCAAGTTGGCTGGATGTGCTTTGGGTGTTGGACCATTCTTGATACATACAGGAAACCGGTGCACCTGGCACCTACTACCATACCCCAGTCAAAGGCACTTAAATATTTTGTCTTGCCCACTCACCCTCTGAATGGTACACATACACAATCCATGTCTCAATTGTCTCAAGGCTTTTAAATCCTTATTTAACCTGTCTCCTCCCCTTCATCTACACTGATTGAAGTGGATTTAACAAGTGACATCAATAAGGGATCATAGCTTTCACCTGGATTCATCTAGTCAGTCTATGTCATGGAAAGAGAAGGTCTTCCTAATGTTTTGTACACTCAGTGTATATACATGTATATATCTTTTTTGCACTGTTTGGACTTCCATGACTGACTGCCGCTGGATATTACTGTGTGTGCATGTGCGAAAACTGCGATTTTGAAAAAGTTTGATTATTAATGTAATGGATTTCATACTTTCCACACACCCCATGATGAGATGACTATTATATCACATTATTTTCCAATGAGGTATCCTGCTGCCAGAAAACCATTGTTTGTAAACATTTGTGTTTCTGGTCTCGGCCATACCAGGGCAGTACAGAATGTCACTCCTTACTCTTTGAGATTGCTGCTGGGCAGTCATGCTAAACTATAATAGACAAACATGTAAACTACTACAGTGGACTGCCATCCAACTCTTCTTACAGATGATAACATACACCACAGGGAGTAGAGAGTATAAATTCAGTGAATCAGGAACCAGATGTAGTTAAATCTCTCCAGATTTAGGACTTTCATTCATTTCATTTCATGGGGTATGAAACCCTCCCCCCTGCATCACTAACTGGCACCATTCTCAGGGGCCAAGCCTAAGTACATAGTTAATATTTACTGTTGAGGGCATTAATAAGAAGTTACTTTTTCAAGTGCCTTTGCTGCAACACAGTAACATTTTCAAACTGTTTCATAGGGTGACATCAGGTGCGAAGGTCATTAGAAATCATCTAACAATAATCCCATGTCATTTATTTTTACTGCACTGCAGTATGGGTTAACTTCGTAATGCCCCCAACTGGGGCAGCAGGTAGCCTAGTGGTTAGAGCATTGGACTAGTAACTGGAAGGTTGCAAGATTGAATCCCCAAGCTGACAAGGTAATAATCTGTCGTTCTGCCCCAGAACAAGGCAGTTAACCCACTGTTCCTAGGCCGTCATTGAAAATAAGAATTTATTCTTAACTGACTTGCCTATGTAACAGGGTTATATTGGTGATTCCCCTTGCCACTTTATTGTTAAGCCAATGGGTTTTTGGTTTGAGTTTTGTCTTGCCTTCACCTACTCAACATGGCATCTTATTGGCTGGTTTGCGTAGCTTGCTTACGAGGGGGGATGTTCCAGTTAGAATCGTCCCAGTGAACAAGCACCAAACCAGCGGTAAGTTGTTGGTTGCAAAGCACTGTACATCAAATGTGATTTTTATACTCTCAAGTGATGATTTAAATGTACAATTTATATCAAATTGTTTGTAAATGTTATTCGAACATCACACATAAGATGCAGCGGTTTTTGGAGAATATTTGTTGTGCATTTTGTTGTAAAGAATTCCCGCCAGTACTAGCTAGCAACTTACTGTGTCTGGTTGGGGGGGTTCATATATTTTGTACAGTGCGTGAGTGCAGAGTTGGATGGTGAGCTGTACATTGCATGACGTGCAATTTTGAGCTGTTCCTATCAGGTACATTGTTAAAGATATTATATTGTATATTGTAATTGTATTATTTTGGTAACTAGCCCAGTGAACAAGCACCAAACCAGCGTGCGTGAGTGCAGAGTTGGATGGTGAGCTGTGCATTGCATGACGTGCAATTTTGTGCTGTTCCTATCAGAATAAATCTAGATGACTGGTGCTACACGTTGGAGTTCCGTGTCGATGACTGATTGTAGACAACGCAAGAAGAGTACTGTTACACCTAGTTAAATAAATTAAAAAAATATAACTCACATGCTCAGCTTCACCGCTCTGCTTCAACTCAAACCTACCTCCCAACCCCAACATCTACTGAAATAGGGCTGTTGCACACGTGGATATTCTAAGTTACCAAATGAGGAGAGACAAACTCAATCACCAATTAGGTTATACTTAATCAAAAATATGTATTGTACTTATTAATAAGGGAGTCATCACAACATGCACACCGAGTGGATATAGTGAGAGCTCAATGTTTCTGAGTTGGGCTTGCCTTATATAGTACAACCTTGTTACATTTTCTAAATCCACCACAACTGTCTCAATGTGTCAAACCAACCATAGACTTCTGTGTTCTCATACTAAGAACTGTTTGTTCTTAGAATAGAGGATAACGAAAGACTTGTTCGGAATAGAGAGACCTCGTTCCGAACATGCAAGTTTCAGACTTACAGGGGGTGGGGGTAAGAACAAGAGATGTGCACAGCCGTGGTGGATTTAGAAAGATAGTTAGGTCACAACAGCATCTTACACAACCAGAGTAACAGGATTGTACATACCCATAATTTAAAGTAATGTTAATACTACCGCCGACAGCGAGCCAGGCCTAATCACCCAACATCAATGCCCAACCTCACTAATGCTCTTGTGGCTGAATGGAAGCAAGTCCCTTCAGCAATGTTCCAACATCTAGTGGAAAAAAATCCAAGAAAAGTGCAGTTCAATTATATTCTTCTCACTATAAAATCATATAAAATAATGGCACAGGACTTAAGCATATCTTGTCCGCTAAATGAACAAGCCTACAGCCTGACTTGACGATCAAACTTGACTATCTAGATGAAGTAAAAGTCGTAACAAGGTTTCCGTAGGTGAACCTGCGGAAGGATCATGGCGCATAGCCAGATAACATAGGCCTTCATTTAGTAGGCCCACTCATTCTGCACCTGAAATGCATTTTCTTCATATCATAATGTTTCTTTAGACCTAAACTAAAATAAATAATGGGTGTATTGTAATAGTGTACGTTTCAATTGGTTTATTAGACTTTTTTTTAAATGTAGATGTTCCAAAGACATGCATATTCAGATTGTATGCGTGGAGGCTAAACGTGTTTATGTGATTAACAGTCAATTACCATGAGACCGGCAGTCATTTGTACTACAATAATCTGCTAACAAAATGTCATGACCGCCACAGCCCTACCCTGAATATCCTCTGGCTCTCACATCTCTATGGTTGGTCACTACTACATCTACATACATGCATTCAGTGGTGTAAAGTACTTAAGTAAAAATTCTTTAAAGTACTAGTTTTTTGGGTCATCTGTAGTTTACTTTAATATATATTTTTGACAATGTTTACTTCACTACATTCCTAAAGAAAATAATGTACTTTTTACTCCAAACATTTCCCCTGACACCCAAAAGTACTCGTTACATGTTGAATGCTTAGCAGGACAGGAAAATGGTCCAATTCACACACTTATCAAGAGAACATCCCTGGTTATCTCAACTGCCTCTGATCTGGCGGACTCATTGAACACGAATGCTTCGTTTGTCAATTATGTCTGTTTTGGAAAGTTCCCCTGGCAATCCATTAAAAAAAAAAATTATGTGCTGTCTGGTTTGCTTAATATAAGAAATGGGAAATTATTTATACTTTTACTTTGATGACAGAGTGCCTTTTGGATTTTGAATTACTTTTACCTTGATACTTAAGTATATTTAAAACCAAATACTTTGACTTTTACTCAAGTAGTATTTTACTGGGTGACTTTCACTTTTACTTGAGTCATTTTCTATCAAGGTATCTTTACTTTTACTCAAGTATGACAATTGGGTACTTTTTCCACCACTTAAGATATTGGATCTTAACCACAATACATGGGCTGTGTTTGATTACCCATACTAACATACTGTATACTACATACTTAATGAGTATATACTACTATTAGTGCATCTTAGTATAATGTAAACAAACGGTATCATTTCAGTTGAGCATACTAGCACTTCGCCTGTCTACCAGAAGTTGATGCTGTTGCTATGAACCTCTTGCTAGCTTGTTAACATAACAAATGAGTATCTAAACATTTTACGATTTAGGGTGTGTTAATAAATTCAATCTGCAATCTGCAGTGCGCTCTGGGGGTTCGTAAATCCAGAGTGTTGTCAGATTGTAAATTCAGAGCGTTTCACTCTTGGAGCGTTCAGAGCGCGCACTGTTGTGGGGGCTGTGCTTTGGCAAAGTGGGTGGGGTTATATCCTTCCTGTTTGGCCCTGTCCGGGGGTGTCCTCGGATGGGGCCACAGTGTCTCCTGACCCCTCCTGTCTCAGCCTCCAGTATTTATGCTGCAGTAGTTTATGTGTCGGGGGGCTAGGGTCAGTTTGTTATATCTGGAGTACTTCTCCTGTCCTATTCGGTGTCCTGTGTGAATCTAAGTGTGCGTTCTCTAATTCTCTCCTTCTCTCTTTCTCTCTCTCGGAGGACCTGAGCCCTAGGACCATGCCCCAGGACTACCTGACATGATGACTCCTTGCTGTCCCCAGTCCACCTGGCTGTGCTGCTGCTCCAGTTTCAACTGTTCTGCCTTATTATTATTCGACCATGCTGGTCATTTATGAACATTTGAACATCTTGGCCATGTTCTGTTATAATCTCCACCCGGCACAGCCAGAAGAGGACTGGCCACCCCACATAGCCTGGTTCCTCTCTAGGTTTCTTCCTAGGTTTTGGCCTTTCTAGGGAGTTTTTCCTAGCCACCGTGCTTCTACACCTGCATTGCTTGCTGTTTGGGGTTTTAGGCTGGGTTTATGTACAGCACTTTGAGATATCAGCTGATGTACGAAGGGCTATATAAATAAATTTGATTTGACGCTCTGGCCGAGGAGTAGGGTTGATCTGAGCTTTCAACTGCAGTCAAACACCCAAGCTAAACTGGCTAACGTTGGCTAGCTACTTCGAGACACAAATGAGAGAACACCTCACTCTGACCATTTTACTCGCCATAGCAGAGCTGGTTTTCATGGTGTCATGTTATCCAGAGTGTTGGTGACTGTAACTGTGCTGCTGGCTTCAATTTTTTCCGCTTTTTTTTTGCCAATGTTTACTGACACCGGCATATTCAAAGGTGCATGAGAGTGCTCTGAAATCAGAGTCCATTGAAATGCATAGCAATTAGCTAAGAATGATGTAAATAATCAAGTCAATCAATACATTTTGGTCAGTTAGTTAGATAGCAGTGTGTTAATATACTGCTTGGCAAGTTTGATGTATTAGTATCCAACTGACGTTAGGTAACTAGCTAACATACTGCTGTAATGCTAGGATAGAGTAACAAATTGTCAGCAAACATAACATATAACGTAATTTATTTGAAAGTCATTACTTTATTACATTGCTCAACATTTTCTTAACATTTGTCATTAGTTAGTTCAATGGATTTGTATTCGCTCTCATCGGACTTCGGGGGCATATTTTCCAAAATGTTTTTCAAATCTGAAAACGTTGTGAAGCCACGCCCATTTTCTGAATAATTGCATTATGAGCCCTAAAAGTACAAAAATAGTGTCCTCTGGTGAATTTATTACAACATCCCGGAACTTTTGGCATACTAACTATATCCATACTATGACCAGTAAGGATACTATAAACTCAATTCACGTCACAAATAGTAAAGTTAGTATGAGTATTCGAACACAGCTTAGGAGAGAAGAGCAAAGACAAGAATCAGAGAAGCTCTTAGTAAATTCCACTGAGTGGAGCTCCATACATCATAGATACCAAAAAAGGCAGGAAAGCTGAAAAGGCATATGTAAAGTTGCATTACAACCTTTCCACAACCACACGCTGGCATGCTTGACAGACATGGAGTAATTTCTATAGCATATCTGAAAAAAGATCCCTTTTCACAAGGCAGCAATTTGATCTCGGAGCTCCCTTCATCTGTGCTCATGCCCCTGCGCTCTGCTGACAAACACAAAGCTCTGAGCCCTTCAGACTTGAGACAGTCAGGAAAACAAGGCCTTAAATTAAACCTGTCATATTAAGTGAAGAGACGCTTTCTAATAGCAAACATTTCACGCATGAATCCCCTGGGAAAACCTTTTGGAATTATTTTCAGAGCATATAACTTGTTTTTATGTCAGGTCAAATTTGAGAATTAACAATGCCACAACGGGGTCATTGTGGTTTACGGTGAGTGTCTGCAAGTTTTCACGCCAGGGTAAAACAAGATATGTGTATTTGCTTAAGATAGCAACAGGCACTATAGCATGCTTGACAACCATAATGGCATAATAATCTGTATTGCCCATCAACACTTGTAATTTAACCATTAAGGCCAGGCACCACAGGCAAAAATTGGGATTTCTGTCCATTTTCAGATTTTTAAAAAAATCATATAATTCAAAATCTTGTTTTCTAGAGCATATCGTTAGCTAGTCCATACATGGCTACATAGTGCTTTGTGCTGAAATATGAGAAAATCACAAAGAATATACCTCCAGTATGTGAATAAAAATAAGCAATCTCAGTTAGCCAATGCGAGGAAAGCAGTGAATGAATGAAAAAATGAGCCTGATCAGCCGATTGAGGCAGTGGAGGTACAGGTAGAGGAGGATAAGGAGGTAGCCGGCAGCAACGCGTCGAGATGCACATTAGTCGAGATGAAGATGACAGCTAGCAGCGATCAACCATACAGCAGCCAGCCAGCCAGCCAGCCAACAGTGGCTTTTATTCCATATGTCACATATAAACCAACTTGTACATGATATGACTTGTGTCTAAAAACTGGACAGAAAATCACCATAGACCCCACCAACCAGGGACTCCGTAATTCTGTGATGATAGAATGTGCACACTGTGAAGGTGATCGTGATACATTTAGGAGGAGTGTTTACTCTTCCTCCAGGCTGCAGGAGTGGTCCAGGAGTGGTGGCATTTGCTATAAATGTGAGGATGGTTCTTCTAGCCCACAAACTTGGACTTGGCTAATTATGCAGCTCCACAGAAAGTCCTAGGGATTCTTTCCTTGCGTCTCAGCTCATATCAGAGACATGACAGGAGAGTGACAGGTAAATAAAAAGGAGAGTAGCCCATTGTCAGGTGACTTGCTGTGTATAAATAATTATTTCCTTGTTCCAGCAAATGTATTCAAAGTGAATAAACAGTGATTGGAAAGCATAATTGTACAATGAGACTGTCACACTGTAACCTGTACGCTGGGAGTCGGAAAGCAAGTACAGGGAGTGAATCATTGAATAAAGAACTAGACCATGGTACAAACCAGGAAAACTTGTACAGACATGACAACACCTGAGGAAAGAACCAAGGGGAGTGACAGATATAGGAGAGGTAATAAAGAGAGTGATGGAGTCCAGGTGAGTGTCATGAGGCGCAGGTGCGCGTAACGATGGTGGCAGGTGTGCGCAATGATTAGACAACTGGCAACAACAAGCGCCAGAGAGAAGCGGGAGTAGACGTGACACACATAGGCCAAGAGTGTAGTGTCATAGGGCTGTAGCCTACTGTGATTACTGAGAAATTGCTAATATTTACATAAGGTAACATGCTGATATTTAGTCCTGCAGTTATGACTGACATGTCAAAAGACAACAGACATGAGCACTATGTTGCAGAGATTCAGAGAGGGCTACAGTCAATGGAGAGTGCTGCAAAGCTAATTAGAAGAGCATACGCATATATAGACCCAGACATAGCAGAGATGCTGAAGGAGGATGAGGATGCCATGATAGACATTCATATATCCTTTGATGGCAAATGGCACAAGAGAGGATTCACTTCCAACTACGGGATAGGTGTGTGCATTGGTTCTGGTACTAGCGAGCCCTAGAAAATGATGAAGATCCACCCAGTCAGTCACAAAAACCTCGAAGGCCATACATTTTTGAATAGAGAGGTTGCAAAGAAAATGGTACCTGTATATCATATGATGTCAAATGGTAACCTCAAAAGAATGTAGCACAGAGGAACCCAGAATGCAAATGAATGTCTCGCTGCAATGCCCCAAAACGGTCTTTGTGGGCAAAAGCCGCATTGACGCAGCAGCTAGTATGGGTTCAACGATCACTGCTATTTCAAATGTGATGGACAAATTGTGGATTGACAGCACTTTAGTGACACTGGAAGCAATCAGAGAGGTGGATGCGAGGCGTGTTGTGAGAGCTGATGCTGCTTCAATGAAGTGTGCCAAGCGTAGGCGCAGGTCCCATGACACAGTCAATAAAGTAAATCGGCACCAGAAACAACTCAAAGAGGGCCTTAATACATTTGTTTCAAGCAATAGAGCATATGCTTTGTTGAATAAATATGCAGTTTGGAGCAAATTCGCATATCACTTTGCCCAATTTGTCACATACATACAAGGCTTTTTGTATGGCTGTTGAAATGCGCAGAACATTAATCAGCTATGCCTGTCCCTTATTTAAATATCAGTGCTTGTGTGAAATGTCGTTGTCTGATGCAGCTGTATTGACCCTCTGGGAAAATAAACTTGGTTAAGCTTTCATTGTAAATATGACTGTTTTCTTAACTGACTTGCCTAGTTAAATAAAAAGTTGGGGTCTCTATAAGCTTCAATATGAGGTCCTAAACCTAGCATGAAAGTATGGGCTAATATAGTCTAAATGTTTGCCTTGGGGTAAGTTGAGGTGATGGCAAGTAAAAATGCAGTGGTAATATTTCATTCAGTACAGAAATTTCTATGTGCTTAACTTACCCTTACCCTGGCATTCAGGCCAAAGAGATCAATCTTGGTTTAACCAGACCAGATAATCTTGTTTCTCATGGTCTGAGAGTCTTTAGGTGCCTTTTGGCAAACTCCAAGCGAGCTGTCATGTGCCTTTTACTGAGCAGTGGCTTCCGTCTGGCCACTCTACCATAAAGGCCTGATTGGTGGAGTGCTGCACAGATGGTTGTCCCTCTGGAACGTTCTCCCATCTCCACAGAGGAACTCTAGAGCTCTGTCAGAGTGACCATTGGGAGCTTGGTCACCTCCCTGACCAAGGCCCTTTTGCCTTGATTTCTCAGTTTGGCCGGGCAGCCAGCTCTAGGATGAGTCTTGGTGGTTCCAAGTTATTCCATTTAAGAATGATGGAGGCCACTGTGTTCTTGGGGACCTTCAATGCTGCATACATTTTTGGTACCCTTCCCCAGATCTGTGCCTAGACACAATGCTCTCTCAGAGGTGTGTGCCTTTCCAAATCATGGCCAAACAATTAAATGTTCCACAGGTGGACTCCAATCACGTTGTAGAAACATCTCAAGGATGATCAATGGAAACAAGATGCACCTGAGCTCCATTTCCAATGTCATAGCAAAGGGTCTAAATACTTATGCAAATAATGTATTTCTGTTTTTAATTATTAAACATTTTTAAAAAACTTGTTTTTGCTTTGTCATTATGGGGTATTGTGTGTAGATTGCTGAGGATGTTTTTTTTTATTCAATCAATTTTAGAATAAGGCTGTAACGTAATAAAATGTGGAAAAGGTCAAGGGGTCTGAATACTTTCTGAAGGCACTGTATTTACTGATAAAATGACACAAAATCAAAACAACAGAAGATATCAAAAAAGCCTCTGACTGTAAGACCTAAGAACCTGTGTGTGGAATAATGTGAATATACGTCCTTTGAAAACTGAGAAAAATGTTTTGGCGCACGGGGAACATGCCATTTTGAGAAAATGGTCGTTAAACATAAAAATGTACTTTCCATAAATATGACCGTTTATGTCACATTACTTAATCTCTTATCATATATAACTTCTAAACTGACTC
This sequence comes from Oncorhynchus mykiss, assembly GCF_013265735.2. NCBI lineage: Eukaryota > Metazoa > Chordata > Actinopteri > Salmoniformes > Salmonidae > Oncorhynchus > Oncorhynchus mykiss. The sequence continues at coordinate 36,524,057 of NC_048567.1, forward strand.
TAAACTGATAACATGTCAAATATACCTTTAACAAATACATAAACACGTTTAACACTTCCTCCTAGGCCAGTGGTTCTTAACCTTGTTGGAGATACTGAACCCCACCAGTTTCATATGCGCATTCACCGAACCCTTCTTAATTGGAAAAATAAAATTGGATTTTTTTCAAATTCAAAACATAGGTACAGTGCCTTGCGAAAGTATTCGGCCCCCTTGAACTTTGCGACCTTTTGCCACATTTCAGGCTTCAAATATAAAGATATAAAACTGTATTTTTTTGTGAAGAATCAACAACAAGTGGGACACAATCATGAAGTGGAACGACATTTATTGGATATTTCAAACTTTTTTAACAAATCAAAAACTGAAAAAGTGGGCGTGCAAAATTATTCAGCCCCTTTACTTTCAGTGCAGCAAACTCTCTCCAGAAGTTCAGTGAGGATCTCTGAATGATCCAATGTTGACCTAAATGACTAATGATGATACATACAATCCACCTGTGTGTAATCAAGTCTCCGTATAAATGCACCTGCACTGTGATAGTCTCAGAGGTCCGTTAAAAGCGCAGAGAGCATCATGAAGAACAAGGAACACACCAGGCAGGTCCGAGATACTGTTGTGAAGAAGTTTAAAGCCGGATTTGGATACAAAAAGATTTCCCAAACTTTAAACATCCCAAGGAGCACTGTGCAAGCGATAATATTGAAATGGAAGGAGTGTCAGACCACTGCAAAACTACCAAGACCTGGCCGTCCCTCTAAACTTTCAGCTCATACAAGGAGAAGACTGATCAGAGATGCAGCCAAGAGGCCCATGATCACTCTGGATGAACTGCAGAGATCTACAGCTGAGGTGGGAGACTCTGTCCATAGGACAACAATCAGTCGTATATTGCACAAATCTGGCCTTTATGGAAGAGTGGCAAGAAGAAAGCCATTTATTAAAGATATCCATAAAAAGTGTCGTTTAAAGTTTGCCACAAGCCACCTGGGAGACACACCAAACATGTGGAAGAAGGTGCTCTGGTCAGATGAAACCAAAACTTTTTGGCAACAATGCAAAACGTTATGTTTGGCGTAAAAGCAACACAGCTCATCACACTGAACACACCATCCCCACTGTCAAACATGGTGGTGGCAGCATCATGGTTTGGGCCTGCTTTTCTTCAGCAGGGACAGGGAAGATGGTTAAAATTGATGGGAAGATGGATGGAGCCAAATACAGGACCATTCTGGAAGAATGAAACCTGATGGAGTCTGCAAAAGACCTGAGACTGGGACGGAGATTTGTCTTCCAACAAGACAATGATCCAAAACATAAAGCAAAATCTACAATGGAATGGTTCAAAAATAAATATATCCAGGTGTTAGAATGGCCAAGTCAAAGTCCAGACCTGAATCCAATCGAGAATCTGTGGAAAGAACTGAAAACTGCTGTTCACAAATGCTCTCCATCCAACCTCACTGAGCTCGAGCTGTTTTGCAAGGAGGAATGGGAAAAAATTCCAGTCTCTCGATGTGCAAAACTGATAGAGACATACAGCTGTAAGTCGCTTGGGGTAATCGCAGCAAAAGGTGGCGCTACAAAGTATTAACTTAAGGGGGCTGAATAATTTTGCACACCCAATTTTTCAGTTTTTGAGTTGTTAAAAAAGTTTGAAATATCCAATAAATGTCGTTCCACTTCATGATTGTGTCCCACTTGTTGTTGATTCTTCACAAAAAAATACAGTTTTATATCTTTATGTTTGAAGCCTGAAATGTGGCAAAAGGTCGCAAAGTTCAAGGGGGCCGAATACTTTCGCAAGGCACTGTATATATTTTACTGGTGCACAAAATGAACCGTGCATCAACATCACTGTGTTCAAAGAACAAAATCATCAAAACATGATTTTCACACAAAAACATAATAATGAATATTTACTGCAAATCAGTGTGACTTCTGCTGTTGCCTTTCAGAGACCAGTTCAGAAATGCGCGGCTTCACCTTGGCAAGTGCCACTCTCATGTCATTTTCGAAACAAAGTCTGTTCCTTTTCTTCGTTTTTATGTCCAGCATCCTCGAAAAGGATTGCTCGCAAAGATATGTTGTAACAAACGGTATGAAAATCTCCAGAGCTTTCTTAGCAATTATTTGTTGACACCAAAACGTTGAAAGCGCTGCCTCACCCATGCTGCATATGACTCTCTTGTAGGGAAGTATCCGTCGAGAGACTTTGCAAGCTCATCTAAGTGCGTGGCAATTGCTTGCTTCAGTTCCGCGGGTACAGAAATGTCTCCGATTCCAGATACATCTTCGATCTTACTTACACAGTCGTCCAGCAGGGGAAAGTTTGCGAAGTTATCATTCTCTGTTTGTCGTTTCCATAACGGTAGCTCTTTTTGAAAAGCCTTCAGGTTTTCCTCCGCTTCGATGATGTTGACTCCACCGTCCTGCATCTTTTGATTGAGATAATTGAGAGCTGCAAAGATATCGGCTATGTATGCTAAAATGAGAATGAACTCAGAATTTTTGAAGCAATCTGCATGTTGGTGCTCTTGCAAAAACAGGGCTAATTCCATACGCACGGCAAAAATACGATTCAGCACCTGTCCCCGGGATAACCACTGAACGTTAGAATGGTACAGAAGTACCTCGAATTCAGAGCCCATTTCTTTACACAGCTCACTGAAGATGCGGTGCCTCAGAGCACTAGTTTGCAGATAGTTCATGCATTCCACTACAATTTTTAATACTTCTGCCAGTTTTGGAGGCAAGGTTTTTGTTGCCAACGCATGCCTGTGCAGAATACAATGCGTAACAATGATGTGTGGTGCATCGGCTTTCACTAGCACACCAAAACTAGACTTTCTTCCCAGCATGACTGGAGCTCAGTCCGAACAAACTGCAGAAACCATATCCCACGAAAGATTGTTGTCTTTGAAGAAGTCATCCACAAGTTTCTTTACATCGGCTGCCTTAGTTGTAGTTGTAAGAGGCTTACAAAATAAAAAATCTTCCTTTATCACGTCGTCTTTCACATAGGGCACGAATACAGCAAGCTGGCTTAGATTGGAAACGTCTGTGGTCTCGTCGAGTTGAAGGCTGAATTTTGCCGGGCTTGAAATCAGATCTGCAACTACTTGAGCCAAGATGTCTTTGCTCATGTCCTCTATTCTGTCGCTGATGGTGTCATTTGAAAGAGGAATTTGGGATAACTTAACTTCAGCCTCTTTTCCCAGCATGATATTCGCCATCTTCAACACAGCTGGTTTTATGAGTGTTTCACCAATGGTGTGTGGTTTGCCCCTGCTTTGCGATCAGGTAAGCAACTTCGTACGATGCTGTGAGGATCGGTTTGTTGATGGGTACAAAGCCGAGTACAGGCAGAGTAGCCTTTTCATCGAATCTGGCTCTCTTCACCTTGAATTCAGCGAGCGTTGTGTTCTTGTATTTTCCATCTCCATGCAGCTTAAGGAAGTGTTCTCTTAGTTTTGCCGGTGCTAGACTAGAATTGCGCAACTTGGCATTGCAAATCATGCAGGTAGATCGCTGACTCCCATCACGTTCCGTTATACACGTGAATCCATATTGTACATATTCGTCCGACCACTTTCTTTTTTTGCTTGACATAGTAAGTATGAAGGGATTAAAATATTAAGAAAGAAATCACAAGACATCACGACAGTCACAAGTCGACTACTGAGGGCACCAAATTCCCTGCAGCACAGATAGGCCAAGCTATGTAGCGTGATCACCTGCTGCCAATGATGGCCAAGCGGGGTGTGTCATCACGAATCATATGAGTCGGATGTGTGTCTTGACCTCCGCCAAACCCCTGAGACTGACACACCCCAACTCATGGCTGTCATGGTGTCTGGTACGAGATTGTGCCTCTTCTCCTCCCAGGGCATCCCTCCCATAGGATCCCTGATGGCTAACAATAACATATCCTGACATGAATAAGTATATTTCATATTCTCAGAACCCAACAGTCCCCCCTGCTGTTCAACTTACTTAAACTTGGAAATGACATAAATAAATGTGTTACATATTTCGGAAAAATATTTTTGAATTTCGCGCGCTGCCTTTTCAGGGGGGCGCTGCCTTTTCCGCTAGCGGAACCTCTGCGCTAGAAAGGTTAAAGGGAATTAATTTAAGGGGAATTATCCTTGTAAGGGGTGCGTACTGGCGGCAGAGAAGTCAGGTGAGGGAGAGCAAAAACTGTGTACAACGGAGCAGTTTAATAATAAAAAACACCGGAAACAGAACAAACAATCAATGGGTACAAAACCCGTTGCACACCAGATTTAACAAAGGGTTAAATACACATCATGTAATGATGGAATTGAAATCAGGTGTGTGGGAAGACAAGACAAAACAAATGGAAAATTAAAAGTGGATTGATGATGGCTAGAAGACCGGCGACACCGAACGCTGCCTGAACAAGGAGAGGAACCAACTTTGGCGGAAGTCGTAACAGTACCCCCGACTTGACGCGCGGCTCCAGCAGCGCACTGACACCGGCCTCGGGGACTACCCGGAGGGCAAGGTGCAGGGCGATCTGGACGGAGACGGTGGAACAGCATTGAAGGGTCCAACACGTCCTCGAACGGAACCCAGCACTTCTCCTCCGTACCACTCCCACTCCACGAGATACTGAAGGCCCCTCGCCCGTTGCCTCTAATCCAGTATGGAGCGAACGGAGTACGCTGGGGCCCTCTCGATGTCCAGAGGGGGCGGAGGAACCTCCCGCACCTCAGACTCCTGGAGCGGTCCAGCCACCTGAGGAGAGGCACATGGAACGAGGGGTTAATACGGTAATCGGGGGAAAGCTGTAACCTATAACAAACCTTGTTCACTCTCCTCAGGACTTTGAATGGCCCCACAAACCGAGGACCCAGCTTCCGGCAGGGCAGGCGGAGGGGAAGGTTTCAGGTTGAGAGCCAGACCCGGTCCCCCGGTGCGAACACCGGGGCTTCACTGTGATGACGGTCTGCATAATTTTTTTGGAGGAAGGTGACGTGTGGGCCCAATAGATCAACCGGTCATGGACAGCAGTCGGTATGCACAGACACTGGACGGGAGCTGGCTCTGCACTTAACGCCTGCTCAATATCCGCGTCCAGCTCCCACACTACCGGCACCACCAGGCAGGAGGCTGGGAATATGGGTGTTGGATCCATGGGCCGCTCCTCTGTGTCATACAGCCAGGGCAATGTATCTGCCTTCACGTTCTGGGAGCCTGGTCTGTAGGAAAGGGTGAACACAAATCGGGTGAAAAACATGGCCCACCTTGCCTGGCGAGGGTTCAGTGTCCTCGCTGCCCGGATGTACAGATTGCGGTGGTCAGTCCAGATGTGAAAAGGGTGTTTAGCCCCTCAAGCCAATGTCTCCACGCCTTCAGAGCCTTTACGACAGCCGACAGCTCCCGGTCCCCCAGGTCATATTTTCGCTCCACCAGGCTGAGCTTCTTCGAGAAGAAGGCACAAGGGTGGAGCTTCGGTGGTGTACCCGAGCGCTAAGAGAGCACAGCTCCTATCCCAGCCTCGGACGCATCCACCTCCACTATGAATGCCAAAGAGGGATCCGGATGGGCCAGCACGGGAGCAGAGGTAAACAGAGCCCTTAGGTGACCAAAAGCCCTGTCCACCTCAGCTGACCACTGCAAACTCACCAGGCCCCCTTCAGCCTCTACCTGACCAAAACCCTGGAGGTAATTGGCAGACCCAAGAAACCGCTGAACCTCCTTTACCGTGGTGGGAGTCGGCCAATTACGCACGGGTACAATGTGGTCATTCTCCATCTCCACCACTGAGGTGGAAATGCGGTACCCTAGGAAGGAGACAGTCTGTTGGAAGAACAGGCACTTCTCAGCCTTGACATACAGGTCAAGTTCCAACAATTGTCCAAGCACCCTGCGCACTAGGGACACATGCTCCACATGTGTAGCGGAGTATATCAGAATGTCATCCATATACACCACTACACCCTGCCCGTGCAGGTCCCTGAAAATCTTGTCTACAAAGGCTGGGACGACTGATGGAGCATTCATTAACCCGTACGGCATGACGAGGTACTCATAATGCCCTGAGGTGGTACTGAATGTCGTCTTCCACTCGTCTCCCTCCCGGATACGCACCAGGTTGTAAGCACTCCTGAGATCTAGTTTGGTGAAGAAGCGTGTGGCGATGAGAGGAGCGGGTAACTGTACCTCACAGTGATCTGATTTAGACCTCGATAGTCAATAAACGAGCGCAGACCTCCATCCTTCTTCTTCAAAAAAAAGAAACTCGAGGAGGCGGGTGATGTGGAGGACCGAATGTACCCCTGATGCAGGGATTCGGAGACATATGTTTCCATAGCCACCGTCTCCGCTTGTGACAGAGGATGCACGTGACTCCAAGGAAGTGCGGCGTCTACCAGGAGATTTATCGCACAATCCCCCTGTCGATGGGGTGGTAATTGAGTCACCTTCTTCTTAGAGAAGGCGAGAGCCAAATCGGCATATTCAGGGGGAATGCGCACGGTAGAGACTTTCCACTGCGGTAGCTCTAACGGAAACCCCTAAACACCTCCCTGTGTACTCTCGTGTCCACCCCGTGAGAGCCCCCCGTTGCCAAGAAACAGTGGGGTCATGACAAGCTAACCAGGGTAAGCCTAGCTCCACGGGAAACGCAGGAGAGTCAATGATGAAGAGACTAATTCTCTCCTTGTGAACCCCCTGCAATCACCATACCTAGAGGAGCGGTGGCCTCCCTAATCAACCCTGACCCTAATGGTCGACCATCTAAGGCGTGAACGGGGAAGGGCACAGCCACGGGAACAATGGCGGTCCCTAAACTATGGGCAAACAATCTATCTATAAAATTCCCAGCCTCGCCTGAATCAACAAGCGCCTTATCCTAGGAAGGGGGAGTTGTGGAGACCCCGGTTGTGCTGGTGGAGGCACTGGTAGAACTCCCTGTCTCTCCCAGCAGTCCATTGTCTGGACAACGCGATCCATGGCGGTGCCAAGATGGTGGAGCATTGCTGCGTGCTCCCGGACGTACCTGCTCCTGCTGACTCCATATAGCTGCTCCGGAATTCTGTAAAGGTTGTGTACTGGCGGCAGAGAAGTCAGGCACAGGAGAGCAAAAACTGTGTTTACTACAACGGAGCAGTTTAATAATAAAAACCACCGGAAACAGAACAAACAATCAATGGGTACAAAACCCGTCGCACACCAGATAAATGTGCATATGCACTTACAATAAACAATTCCGGACAAGGACATGTGGGGGAACAGAGGGTTAAATACACAACATGTAATGATGGGATTGAAACCAGGTGTGTGGGAAGACAATACAAAACAAATGGAAAATGAAAAGTGGATCGATGATGGCTAGAAGACTGGCGACACCGAACGTCGCCCGAACAAGGAGCGGAACCAACTTCGGCAGAAGTCGTGACAATCCTAAATGTTTATTGCATGACTACCTAGTAAAGTTCGGAATACTGCAGCCAGTGATGTGTCCCAAAATTATTGATATATTAAGTTTCCAACAGGAACAACAAAAAAGTTGTTTAGTGAAAGTTTTCAAAAACATTACAACCAACCAGAATCAATTGGACACATTAATACATAATGCAGCTGTAATATTTAAATAAACGTATGATTTCTTAGAGTGGGTAAACTGAGCATTATGCAATATGGTTAAGTAATGTATGTCAAGGGACTATACAATGTTACAATATGTGCAATGTTACCATAAATACATCTTTAAGTAAATATGGACAACATTTCATTTACATGTGCTATGGCAATAAAAACAGACACTGTAGTTGCAGCAAGTTGATGAGGGTTAGGGAGAAGCGCCGGTGGGACTTTGAGTTAAGTGTCTAAGGGCAGTAAAGGATATCAGGGTGCCTAGGAACTTGAAACTGCTGATCATCTCCATGGCAATGTACAGTAAATGGGAGAATGGTCATTAAGTCTAACCATCTACTTTGTTCTGCTTACGCTGAGGCTGTTGTCCTATCACCATTATGCCAGGTCCCACAGCTCCTTCATGTACTCATGATCACTGGTGATCAGGTGTACCATGGTAGTGTCATCAGCATGTTAAGGTGTTGGGTCTATTCTGGGGATCCACATTTTTGTGATAATGTAAAAAATGTAATTTGTTATTACAGGGTTTTCACCCAGAGGCCTGAGTCTGCTAACTTTCCCCTGATGTTGATCCCTGTACAGGGATCACAGCCATGACCAAGTCCAATACAGCAAATGAAAGATAAACATCTTGTTAATCTACCCATCGTGTCCGATTTCAAAAATGCTTTACAGCTAAAGCACAACATATTACTATGTTAGATCACCACCAAGTTGAAAAAACACAGCCATTTTTCCAGTCAAGATCGGAGTCACAAAAAGCAGAAATATAAATTAAATGAATCACTAACCTTTGATGATCTTCATCAGATGACACTCATAGGACATCATGTTACACAATACATGTATGTTTTGTTCGATAATGTGCATATTTATATCCAAAAATCTCAGTTTACATTGGGGCGTTACTTGCAGTAATGTTTTGATTCCAAAACATCCGGGGATTTTGCAGAAATACTCATAATAAACATTCATAAAAGATACTAGTCTTATTCACAGAATTAAAGATAGACTTCTCCTTAATGCAACCGCTGTGTCAGATTTCAAAAAAACTTAAAGGAAAAAGCATAATCTGAGAACGGCACTCAGAGCCATTTTGGAATCAACAAAGTTAGAAACAACACCATAAATATTGACTTACCTTTGATGATCTTCATCAGAAGGCACTCCCAGGAATCACAGACTGATGTGTTCCATAAAATTCCATCATTTATGTCCAAATAGCCACTTGTTGTTAGCGTGTTCAGCCCAGTAATCCATTTTCATGAGGCGCGAGCATTTCATCCAGACAAAAACTCGAAAAGTTCCGTTACAGTCCTTTAGAAACATGTCAAACGATGTATGGAATCAATCGTTAGGATGTTTTAAATATAAAACATCAATAATGTTCTAACAGGAGAATTCGTTTGCCTGAAGAAAAGCACTTGAACGAGAGGTGACTCTGTCAGGAGCGCGCGTCATGAGACCAAGGCTCTCTGCCAGACCACTGACTCAAACATTTCTCATGAGCCCCTCCTTTATAGTAGAATCCTCTTTCAAGTTTCAAAAGACGGTTGACATCTAGTGGAAGCCCAAGGAAGTGCAACCTCATCCATATCTCAATGTTTATTCAGTAGGCCAAGCTTTAAAAAACTACAAACCTCAGATGTCCCACTTCCTTGTTGGATTTTTCTCAGGTTTTTGCCTGCCATATGAGTTCTGTTATACTCACAGGCATCATTCAAGCAGGTTGGAGTCATTAAAACTCGTTTTTCAACCACTCCACACATTTCTTGTTAACAAACTATAGTTTTGGCAAGTCGGTTAGGACATCTACTTTGTGCATGACAAGTCATTTTTCCAAAAATTGTTTACAGACAGTTTATTTAATGTATAATTCACTGTATCACAATTCCACTGGGTCAGACGTTTACATACACTAAGTTGACTGTGCCTTTAAAGAGCTTGTACATTTCCAGAAAATTATGTCATGGCTTTAGAAGCTTCTGATAGGCTAATTGACATCATTTGAGTCAATTGGAGGTGTACCTGTGGATGTATTTCAAGGCCTACCTTCAAACTCAATGCCTCTTTGCTTCACATCATGGGAAAATCAAAAGAAATCAGCCAAGACCTCAGAAAATAAATTGTAGACCTCCTCAAGTCTGGTTCATCCTTGGGAGCAATTTCCAAGCACCTTAAGGTACCATGTTCATCTGTACAAACAATAGTACGCAAGTATAAACACCATGGGACCACGCATCCGTCATACCGCTTAGGTATAATAGTATAGTAGTATAGTATAACATAGTATAATAGTATAGTATAAAAGTATAGTAGAGAGAATGATTTATTTCAGCTTTTATTTCTTTCATCACATTCCCAGTGGATCAGAAGTTCACATACACTCAATTAGTATTTGGTAGCATTGACTTTAAATTGTTTAACTTGGATCAAACATTTCGGGTAGCCTTCCACAAACTTCCCACAATAAGTTGGGTGAATTTTGGCCCATTCCTCCTGACAGAACTGGTGTAACTGAGTAAGGTTTGCAGGCCACCTTGCTCGCACACGCTTTTTCAGTTCTTCCCACAAATTTTCTATAGTATTGAGGTCAGGGCTTTGTGATGGCCACTCCAATACCTTAACATTGTTGCCCTTAAGCCATTTTGCCATAACTTTGGAAGTATGCTTGGGGTCATTGTCCATTTAGAAGACCCATTTGTGACCAAGCTTTAACTTCCTGACTGAGGTCTTGAGATGTTGCTTCAATATATCCAGATAATTGTCCTACCTCATGATGTCATCTATTTGTGAAGTGCACCAGTCCCTCCTGCAGCAAAGCAACCCCACAACATGATGCTGCCACCCCTGTGCTTCACGGTTGGGATGGTGTTCTTCGGCTTGCAAGCCTCCCCCTTTTTCCTCCAAACATAATGATGGTCACTATGGCTAAACAGTTCTATTTTCATTTCATCAGACAAGAGGACATTTCTCCAAAAAGTACAATCTTCGTCCCCATGTGCAGTTGCAAACCGTAGTCTGGCTTTTTTATGGCGGTTTTGGAGAAGTGGCTTCTTCCTTGCTGAGCGGCCTTTCAGGTTATGTTGATATAGGATTAGTTTTACTGTGGATATAGATACTTTTGTACCTGTTTCTTCCAGCATCTTCACACGGTCCTTTGCTGTTGTTCTGAGATTGATTTGCACTTTTCGCACCAAAGTACGTTAATCTCTAGGAGACAGAACGCGTCTCCTTCCTGATAGGTATGACGGCTGCGTGGTCCCATGGTGTTTATACTTGCGTACTATTGCTTGTACAGTTGAACGTGGAATCTTCAGGCATTTGGAAATTGTTCCCAAGGATGAACCAGACTTGTGGAGGGCTACAATATATTTTTCTGAGGTCTTGGCTGATTTCTTTTGATTTTCCCATGATGTCATGCACTGAGTTTGAAGGTTGACTCAAATGATGTCTATTAGCTTATCAGAAGCTTCCAAAGCTATGAAATCATTTTCTGGAATTTTCCAAGCTGTTTAAAGGCACAGTCATCTTAGTGAATGTAAACTTCTGACTCACTTGAATTGTGATACAGTGAATTATAAGTGAAATAATCTGTCTGTAAACGATTGTTGGAAAAATGACTTGTCATGCACAAAGTAGATGTCCTAACCGACTTGCCAAAACTACAGTTTGTTAACATGAAATTTGTGGAGTGGTTGAAAAACTAGTTTTAATGTCTCCAACCTAAGTATATGTAAACTTCCGACTTCAACTGTAAGTGTTTGATGTGATTTTTGATTGCATTGATATCAGTGTGGTTACAGGGACAATAGAGCCCTGAGTACCAGGCCTTTATTAACCTGATGGTCTTTAGCAAATTGAGTACCAACACATGTCCAGAGTACATAAGAGGAGATTACCATCACATAGAATTTTACTGCGTTCATGACTCATAACTGCCGGTGTGGCAGTAATATGGTCACAGCAACCACCCTAGACCAGACAGTTTACCAGGGCGCATACTCAGAGCATACGCTGACCAGGTGGCAAGTGTCTTCACTGACATTTTCAACCACTATCTGACCCAGTCTGTAATACCTACATGTTTCAAGCTGACCACCATAGTCTCTGTGCCCAAAAATGCCAAGTTAACCTATCTAAATGACTATCACCTTGTAGCGCTCACATCTGTAGTCATAAAATGCTTTGAAAGGCTGGTCATAGCTCACATCAACTCGATCATCCCAGACACCCTGGGCCCACTCCAATTTGTATACTGCCTCAACAAATCCACAGATGATGCACTCCATGCATTTTGCACTCCACACTCCCACCATCAAGAAAGGAACACCTACAGTGCCTTGCGAAAGTATTCGGCCCCCTTGAACTTTGCGACCTTTTGCCACATTTCAGGCTTCAAACATAAAGATATAAAACTGTATTTTTTTTGTGAAGAATCAACAACAAGTGGGACACAATCATGAAGTGGAACGACATTTATTGGATATTTCAAACTTTTTTAACAAATCAAAAACTGAAAAATTGGGTGTGCAAAATTATTCAGCCCCCTTAAGTTAATACTTTGTAGCGCCACCTTTTGCTGCGATTACCCCAAGCGACTTACAGCTGTATGTCTCTATCAGTTTTGCACATCGAGAGACTGGAATTTTTTCCCATTCCTCCTTGCAAAACAGCTCGAGCTCAGTGAGGTTGGATGGAGAGCATTTGTGAACAGCAGTTTTCAGTTCTTTCCACAGATTCTCGATTGGATTCAGGTCTGGACTTTGACTTGGCCATTCTAACACCTGGATATGTTTATTTTTGAACCATTCCATTGTAGATTTTGCTTTATGTTTTGGATTATTGTCTTGTTGGAAGACAAATCTCCGTCCCCGTCTCAGGTCTTTTGCAGACTCCATCAGGTTTTCTTCCAGAATGGTCCTGTATTTGGCTCCATCCATCTTCCCATCAATTTTAACCATCTTCCCTGTCCCTGCTGAAGAAAAGCAGGCCCAAACCATGATGCTGCCACCACCATGTTTGACAGTGGGGATGGTGTGTTCAGCTGTGTTGCTTTTACGCCAAACATAACGTTTTGCATTGTTGCCAAAAAGTTCAATTTTGGTTTCATCTGACCAGAGCACCTTCTTCCACATGTTTGGTGTGTCTCCCAGGTGGCTTGTGACAAACTTTAAACAACACTTTTTATGGATATCTTTAAGAAATGGCTTTCTTCTTGCCACTCTTCCATAAAGGCCAGATTTGTGCAAAATACGACTGATTGTTGTCCTATGGACAGAGTCTCCCACCTCAGCTGTAGATCTCTGCAGTTCATCCAGAGTGATCATGGGCCTCTTGGCTGCATCTCTGATCAGTCTTCTCCTTGTATGAGCTGAAAGTTTAGCGGGACGGCCAGGTCTTGGTAGATTTGCAGTGGTCTGATACTCCTTCCATTTCAATATTATCGCTTGCACAGTGCTCCTTGGGATGTTTAAAGCTTGGGAAATCTTTTTGTATCCAAATCCGGCTTTAAACTTCTTCACAACAGTATCTCGGACCTGCCTGGTGTGTTCCTTGTTCTTCATGATGCTCTCTGCCTTTTTAACGGACCTCTGAGACTATCACAGTGCAGGTGCATTTATACGGAGACTTGATTACACACAGGTGGATTGTATTTATCATCATTAGTCATTTAGGTCAACATTGGATCATTCAGAGATCCTCACTGAAATTCTGGAGAGAGTTTGCTGCACTGAAAGTAAAGGGGCTGAATAATTTTGCACGCCCAATTTTTCAGTTTTTGATTTGTTAAAAAAGTTTGAAATATCCAATAAATGTCGTTCCACTTCATGATTGTGTCCCACTTGTTGTTGATTCTTCACAAAAAAATACAGTTTTATATCTTTATGTTTGAAGCCTGAAATGTGGCAAAAGGTCGCAAAGTTCAAGGGGGCCGAATACTTTCGCAAGGCACTGTATGTGAGAATGCTGTTCATTGACTCCGTGTTCAACACCCTCGTGCCCTCCGAACTCATCACTAAACTAAGGACCCTGGGATTAAACACCTCCTCCTCCAACTGGATCCTGGACTTCATGAGGGGCCGCCCATAGGTGAGGAGGGTAGTCAACAACACATCCACCACGCTGACCCTCAACACGGGGGCCCCTCAGGGGTGTGTGCTTAGTCCCCTCCTGTACTCCCTGTTCAGCCATGACTGCGTGGCCACGCATGACTCCAACACCATCATTACGTTTTCTGACAATAGGCCTGATCACCAACGACGACGAGACATCCTACAGGGAGACGGTCAGAGACCTGACAGTGTGGTGCCAGGAAAACAATCTCTCCCTCAACATCAGCAAGACAAAGGAGCTAATAGTGGACTACAGGAAACGGAGGGCTGAGCAAGCCCCCATCCACATGGACAGGGCTGTAGTGGAGCAGGTCGAGAGGTTCCTCGGTGTCCACATCACTAAGGAATTATTCTTGGCCACATACATCAACACATTCTTTAAGAGGGCACAACAATGCCTCTTCCCCCTCAGGAGGCTAAAAAGATTCAGCATGGGCCCTCATATCCTCAAAAAGTTATACAGCTGCACCATTGAGAGTATCTTGATTGGCTGCATCACCACTTAGTATGGCAACTGCTTGGCATCCGACCACAAGGGGCTACAGATGGTAAAATGTACGGCTCAGTACATCACTTGGGCCAAGCTCCCTGCTATCTAGGACCTCTACACCTGATAGTCTACACCTGTTGTTTATGAAGCATGTAACAAATAACATTTGATTTAATCCCCTTTCCCTCCCTGTGAGCCAAGAGTGAGATAGCTGCTACAAATCACATCCCTGACTGGAACCCCTTACTTCAGTGAGAGGAAAGCAATGTGAACAGGATGAACCATTGTCCAAAGACAGGGGAGAAATATCAATACATTTGGACTACACATCTGGAGAAAGTGGTGGGTAGGGTGGGTCCACCAGGCCTCAGAGGGAAAATTGGACAAGTGGAGGCTTGTAAATGTGATGCCAGTTGACATGACTGGACGAAACAGATAGGTTGTTGATCCCACACAGGCCTGCACCTGCTCTGGGTAAAACCAGAGACTGCGGATGAAACTAGAACTCTGGCCAAAGCATATGCATTGTGAACCAGTGTCTGGATTATTGAACACTGCAGTCTGGATTATTGAGACTCCTGAGGAGCAGTTTGAAGAACATGTCATTTCGGGACAATAACTATCATAAATTCAAGAGTACTCTACCATGGCACAACATCCAGAATCAGGTCATATCTTTGCATATCAGAGATTAATGTCAACCAATGAAATGGAATCATTGCAAATAGATCTCATTAATCTAGACAATGTCCTGGAAGCCAATATCCCTGACAGAGAGAGGACGGCTTGCAGACTGACAGAGAGAGAGAGAATATGAGGGGGAGTGAGGGAAGGATTTCAGAATCAGATGTGGAAAACTTTAAAACAAACCGACATCTGATTGGATAATAATCTAAACATCTAACCCACCAACCCCAGGGGACGAACCATGTCTCCTGATACAGCCACTGAGAGGCCTGCGAAGCACCTCTCCACCAATGATGAAGAGCAAGGCGACCCCTTCTCCATCAAACATCCCGTCTGCTTCCAGGAATGCAGGCTGTGGAGACAAAGAGGGGCCTTAGACGAGCTCCACATGACGCCAGGCTGTGTAGGTGGGCCCATGGAAAAGTGAGGTCCTAACCCATCACCTGATCCGACTGTAGACTGTTTTTCAGTTTCATATGGAGGCAACTGGAGAACTTACATCAACATTCTGATGTCTTCAACAATATACGCTTACAGCTAAAATAAGTGAAAACTTCTGTGACCATTATTACCAGACAGTTAGATTTTTTGTTCTGACAAAGACTTCACATGATGAACTCAAGACATCAAGATGAACAATACCTTTTTGGACATTGAAAGAGGGCAAAGACAATGGAGCGAAACAGAAAAGACAAACAGACACACATGCACACACAGACACATGCAGATGGACACGCACAGACACTCACAGGCATTCATACACCCACGTGTGCACAACCGTCTGGTTACTGTGTGAAAGCGGTAGCATCTGTTGGTTTATTACAGAGATAGGAGAGTTTATATTGAAGAGACAGAGATAAACAAAATGAAGATGCATATTCCTCACTGTCTCAATCTTTCAATCTATTCTGAGGATAGAGTGAAAATCCCAAATGGTGGGGGACAGAAAGTGGTGCCATGGCAAAGCTAATCGTTAGACGTCTCTGAGCTGGAGTTGGCCCATCAGTTCTGGCCCATCATCCCGTTCAGCGGTGACATCGGTGTTTCCCTTCAACTCCTACAGCATGACGTAACTCCACTAAAGGCCATGTGATCACCATTATAAAGCTTCATGAAAAACACCTATATCCTGCCAGTCTCCCAATGCTCAATGGACTTGCAGTGTATTCAGTGATGTGAAACATTCTGAACCCTGCAGATTTTATATTTGATTTATTTCACCTTTATTTAACCAGGTAGGCAAGTTGAGAACAAGTTCTCATTTGCAACTGCGACCTGGCCAAGATAAAGCAAAGCAGTGTGACACAGACAACAACAACAGAGTTACACATGGAGTAAACAATAAACAAGCCAATAACATAATAAACAAATCAATGACACAGTAGAAAAAAGAAAGTCTATATACAGTGTGTGCAAAAGGCATGAAATAGGCCATAGGAGCAAATAGTTACAATTTAGCAGATTAACACTGGAGTGATAAATGAGCAGATGATGGATGATGTGCAAGTAGAGCTACTGGTGTGCAAAAGAGCAGAAAAGTAAATAAAATAAAAACAGTATGGGGATGAGGTAGGTAGATTGGGTGGGCTATTTACAGATGGACTATGTACAGCTGCAGCGATCGGTTAGCTGCTCCGATAGTTGATGTTTAAAGTTGGTGAGGGAAATAAAAGTCTCCAACTTCAGCGATTTTTGCATAGATAGACAACAGAGCTGACACAATTCCCTGTTCAATCTGACAGACAATGAAATCTGTTCTACAACGTACAATTTGAAGACGAAATCTGGGCAGAATCCTGGGAGCAAATCCCATAGATGACGGGGATCAAGAGGTTGTGAACCCTCCCTTTGGCGAACATTCCCTTTTTCATTACTGGAGATGAGTACTATAGATTGTATTTATTGGACCCTTATTTTACCAGGTAAGTTGACTGAGAACACATTCTCATTTACAGCACCGACATGAGAAATAGTTACAGGGGAGAGGAGGGGGGATGAATGAGCCAATTGGAAGCTGGGGATGATTAGGTAGCCATGAGGGTATGAGGGGCAGATTGTGAATTTAGCCAGGACACACTTACAATGAGTGCCATGGGATCTTTAGTGCCCACAGAGAGTCAGGGTACCCGTTTAACAACGTCCCATCTGAAAGACGGCACCCTACACAGGGCAATGTCCCCAATCAATGCCCTGGGGCATTGGGATATTTTTTTGCGGTCAGGGGAAAGAGTGCCTCCTACTGGTCCCCCAACACCACTTCCAGCAGCATCTGGTCTCCCATCCAGGGACCGACCAGGACCAACCCTTCTACGCTACAGACCATAATAAATTGTGGAAGTGTGAAAAGCAAGCTGTCATTAGCATGTCTCTGCCTTGTCATCTCTTCTCCACACACCACACACATACGGTGTATTCGTAAAACTATTCAGACCCCTGGACTTTTTCCACATTTTGTTATGTGGAATGTTGCAAATGTATATACTTTTAAAAAAAAACTGAATATCACAAGTATTCAGACCCTTTGCTTGGAATTGAGCTCAGGTGCATCCTGTTCCAATTGGTCATCCTCGTTTCTACAACTTGATTGGAGCGCACCTGTGGTAAATTCAGTTGATTGGACATGATTAGGTAAGGCACACACCTGTCTATAAGGTCCCACAGTTGACAAGTGTCATGGAATATTCTTTTTTTCTCAATTATTAATATATTTTTTAAATGTACCCCTTTTTTTGCCCAATTTCGTGGTGTCCAATTGGTAGTTAGTCTTGTCTCATCGCTGCAACTCCTGTATGGACTCGGGAGAGGTGAAGGTTGAGAGCCGTGCGTCCACCGAAACACAACCCAACCAAGCCACACTGCTTTTTGACACAATGCCCACTTAACCCGGAAGCCAACCGCACCAATGTGTCGGAGGAAACACAGTACACCTGGCGACCGTGTCAATGTGCACTGCGCCCGGCCTGCCACAGGAGTGGCAGATAAACAGATAATAAAACACCTAATGGAACAGCGGGGACTGTGAAGCAACACAAACATTGGCACAGACACATGCATACATACACACACACACACACACACACACGGATTTAGTAATGTAGATATATTAGCTGCTTTGGCAGCAGCTAATGGGGATCCATAATAAATTCAAATACAAATACCATGGAACAGCTAGAGGTCAAATTTCAATATTGAAACAATGTTGTAAATGTGGGAGAGAGACAGCAAGGTTATTACAAATCTCTAGTGTTGAAAACCAAATGCTAGTCTAAAAGACATGGGAGATGATGTCTACAGTGTAGATCTAGTATATAAATTGCCTGGCTGAGCTTATGAGACAGTGGATTGCGCAGTCAGACGTAACAGAGTAAATAAGCTTTTCAACATCATACATTTAGCCGGTGGTAACTTGTGGAATAGACACTGGCTGGAATGCAGTTTTAACTAATCCAATCCAGCATCCAGGAATAGACTCACCCTTTGTAGTATAAAAATCAGTGAATGTATTGTAATGTTATAAAATTGTATAAACTGCCTTAATTTTGCTGGACCCCAAGAAGAGTAGCTGCTGCTTTCGCAGCAGCTAATAGGGATCCATAATAAATACAAATCGAGACATATCCCAAGAGACTTGCAGCTGTAATTGCTGCAAAAGTTGTCTCTACAAAGTATTGACTTTGGGGGGTGAATAACTATCATAAATTCAAGAGTACTTTACCATGGCACAACATCCAGAATCAGGTCATATCTTTGCATATCAGAGATTAATGTCAACCAAAGAAGTGGAATCATTGCAAATAGATCTCATTAATCTAGACAATGTTCTGGAAGCCAACATCCCTGACAGAGAGAGGACGGCTTGCAGACAGACAGAGAGAGAGAATGTGAGGGGGAGTAAGGGAAGGATTTCAGAATCAGACGTGAATTGCTCAAGTTCTGTTTTTTTGTCTTATTTCTTGTTTGTTTCACAATAAAAAAATATTTAGAATATTCAAAGTGGTTGGCATGTATTGTAAATCAAATGATACAAACCCCCCAAAAATCTATTATAATTCCAGGTTGTAAGGCAACAAAATAGGAAAAATGCCAAGGGGGTGAATACTTTTGCAAGCTACTGTAGTGTTGTGTGTTCCTTCCAAACAACTCAACTCCACAGAATATTTGCCAGTAGCGCTGTGGAACATCCAGATCCTCCCATGAACACCATTCTTGTTTAGTGTTTTACGTATCGTAGACTCGTCAGAGATGCTAGCATGTTACAGAGATTTCTGTAAGTCTTCAGCTGACAATTTAGGATTCTTCTTGACCTCATTGCGCATTCTGCGCTGTGCTCTTGCAGTCATCTTTGCAGAACTCTCCTCATGAGAGTAGAAACAGTGCTGAACTTTCTCAATTTATAGACAATTTGTCTTACCGTGGACTGATGAGCATCATGGTTTTTAGAGATACTTTTGTAACCCTTTCCAGCTTTATGCAAGTCAACAATTCTTCATCTTGGGTCTTCTGAGATCTCTTTTGTTCAAGGCATGGTTCACATCAGGCAATGCTTCTTGTGAATAGCAAACTCAAATTTTGTGAGTGTTTTTTATAGGGCAGGGCAGCTCTATCCAACATCTCCAATCTCGTCTCAATGATTGTACTCCAGGTTAGCGGACTCCTGACTCCAATTAGCTTTTGGAGTCATTAGCCTAGGGGTTCACATACATTTCCCAACCTACACAGTGAATGTTTAAATTATGTATTAAATAAAGACAAGAAAAATGCAATCATTTTGGTGTTTTTAGTTTTAAGCAGACTGTCTGTTGTTGTGACTTAGATGAAGATCAGATCTAATTGTATGACCAATTTATGCAGAAATCCATATAATTCCAAAGGGTTCACATACTTTTTCTTGCCACTGTATAAGCAGACTGGTACACATTAAGACCAATATAAACTACTCATGTATACTGTAGCTCAATGTGTTGTTTTTGGATTTGTTGGAGAGAAAATAAAATGGCAGCGACATAGCAAGAGAGAAGCTACATCACGTTCCATGCACTGACATTTTGAGTACCATTATGTGTGTATGCATGCTAAACTGAATACATCTTCTCGGGAATGTCTGGATTTGGATCATTTAAGCTAAATGATTGCACATTATGATTGCACTTTGTAATGTTCGGTAAGTTTTTAATGTTACCATTAATGTATGCTCCCAAGTATCAATCAAGCAAGTGAAAGGAAATGACAATTCCAGATGGGCATCCACTCCCTCCGCCACATTTTACCATGTATTAATCCACGCTGGCCACTCAACCAGTGACGCAACCATATTCTGATATATACACAAGCAAAATAACATGGATATGGCGTTATTCAAGCAAATAGGATTCAGTTTCCACTGGCAACATGGGTGGGAGAACAAACCAGCCTTTGTCAAAGCTTTAGTATCACACCAGAGAGAGGCCATTGTGCTTCAGAAAGGCCTTCTTATGGTTCATGTCCTCAGATTGTAATGGATCTTACAAGCCCAGTTTAAGAAGTGGCACTCACTCAACAGACACTATGTTTTTCCACAGGCTAATTCCTGGAACTGGTCTGGGTTGTCTTAGTTGTCAGTATGTCATCAAGATAATCATAGCTACATTACCCTCTTAAAAGGGTGGACAGCTGCATTTTTGTTGTTATCTAGAGCAACTTACAGTCCCCACAGTTTTTATGGTGTAGAAATCCTATCCCTTTATGGGTAGTTAAAGATGCATGTACAACAGATGACAGGATCCATAAACTAGGAGCTATTTTGGTATTGTTAGGTTCTAATTCTCAGACTAAAAAACTCAGACACTATGAAAGCTTACCCAAGTTTATTCTTCCCAGAGGATCAATGCAGCTGCATTAGACAAAAACATTTTCACACAAGCACTGATATGTACACAAGCACTCCTACACATCGGTACAAACATCGTTCTTTACTGCTAGGGAGGACACTAGTGATACTAGTTTATGGATCCTGTAAACTTTTATTTCTCCCTTAATGTGACCTGACCTGAACCCCCCTCCATCACTAATCCATGGCTCTCTCCCCAATGCCTGCCACATTCCAAGCTTAATTGCACACTATATACGTTCCTCCTATAACCATTCCCTTCTGGTGTACACTCTAAACCTCAGCACTCCCTCAGTGACATGAATAAGTATATTTCATATTCTCAGAACCCAACAATATCAAGGCCTTTCTTTCCCATTTACACAGGCTATGCTTATAATACACATATTTCAGAATTTAAAAAACACGAGGATATTTTTTTTTTTTATTTATTTAAAATCGCATGAAGATGAATGTCTGTTCCTGAAAAGAGATTTGGAGTAATCTAGGCAACACAAACCCCTAAAAAAAAAAACACAGCTCTCACTTTACAGAGGCATTTTTGAAAATTGCTCAGATCATTTTAGGCACTTGGAATCACAATAATCCCTTCTGTTCTGAACAAAATACATATTTGGTCCTGTAACTGTTGTTTAAAAAATAACTGAAGCAGCAGTCTGAAAATAAAGCTTCATAGTTTGTTTCTTCCAAAATCAATGTTTTTATTTTCTTATTTAAAAAAAATCTAAGATTTCTTTCTCACTTAAGGAACTACTTCAACATTCTTGTTACATGTGAAAAGGACCGTCAACTTAACAAACGTTGTGTGAGGAGAAATACAATTGTTGAGAGAAGATTGGCTAAAATCATACAGCAGTAAAGGATCGTTTCAGTCAAGTCACATTTCCATTTGCTTAGTTTATTTATTTATTTTGAAAGACAAAGAGCAATGCTGCCATTCCGCAGCTCCAACCCAATGGAGAGAAACATTGGATGCCACATCCACATCCACCTCTGCCCTGCACATGCTTGTTAGCTCAGTTACAGTGCAGCCAAGTATGGTGAGAGTTACTGTAGTGAACTAGCGGTGGCTGTGGCTGCACATGTGCTATGTAGTAATTGCTGAAGTTGATGTCACGCACGTAGGGTGCGGGCTGGTAGAAGCAGGTGACGTTGGTCACCGTGGGGATGGCGTTCTGCTCAGCCAGCACCTGTAGCGCCAACATAGAGATGAGGCTGAGCGTCTGGCGCCGCTCATGGCCCATCAGACACACAGTGCTTTCATTCACCACCTGGTGCAGAGTCATCAGGCACTCATAGCGCTTGTGCTCCATGCCGGCAAAGTGGTTCTGCAGGTAGGCCTCCAGCTTACGCTGCTGCTCGCAGATGTCAGAGAAGTCGATGAAGAAGCGCGAGCACATGTAGCGCTGCAGAGCCTTCATCTCTGTTTCACAGATGGGCCTGAACCCCTGCGCCAGCAAGTGGCAGTACTTAAGTAGCCCCCCGCCTCGGATCTCCTCGGGGCTGCGCGTGGCAATGATCCGCTGACACAGATGACCGATGGCACCCTCAAAGTCCCCATACACACTCTCCCCAATCACGGTGGGGTGGAAGCTCTCGGACATGGCCGTCTCTGAGCAGTGGTCAAACAGCAGCAGCGAGTCCAAGCCAATCTGGAAGGAGTCCACACTGAATTCAAACTGCCGCCTGAGAGAGTCCACGAACTTGAGCTCCACATTCTTGCCCGTGTTGTTGGACAGTGAGATGAGGCTCCAGCGGTCTGTGTCGTTGCATACTTTCACCAGTTTCTGCACGTAGGCCTCTTTAAGGGTCAGCGGCGAGATGCGCTCCTTTCTGACCCCCGCTGGTAGGAAGTCCAATAGGCAGTCCATTACCACGTCCTTGACTAGCCGGAAAGCCTGGTCGTCCTTCAGAGACACACCGAAGATCAGGTCCAGGTCCTTGTAGCCCATGCCAGTGTCCTGGTAGAGCACGTGGCTGGCTGCAGAGCCGTTCAGCCGCACGTCTCGTACTGACACGCCCCTCTCCTCCAGCCGCGCCCGCACCACCTGGGTAAAGGAGACAGAGTATGTATTAGACATACGCTCAAACGCTTTTCATTTTTATGTTCAATTACAAAAAATACATTTCTGAAGTAATATAAATGTAATTGGTTATGTGCCAGACCACCTGCCTCCTCCTTGCCAACATTATTCAACCAAAGCACACACACACACACACACACACACACACACGGACGTGCAAAGACTCAAGTAAACATCTTGAGACATTTCTCAATAAGTTCCAACATGGGCCTCTGGAAAAGTCAATAGGCTGTGTAAGCACTAGGCAGAGATCAATACACTGCTCACGAAAATACATTTAATCATCACCGCCATCAGTTTGAATGGAAACTAACAGGCCCAGAAGGATAGCAGAAGAGTTAGGACTACTCACTGAGGATCTGACTCACTGTCTGGGTCATGCCTGTTTCACAAGGGCCATGTTCAGTAGGAACAAAATTAAATAAGAAAAACGAATTTTCGGTTTCCATTGCAAAACTTTTTCAAACGCTTTCTGTTGCATGCTTTAATGAACACAACCCAGACGGCAGCAGTTAGTGCTATAGGATTTATACCCCTGCACTGCGATTCACACCGGTAGTAAGCGCTTGCCTTAGCATAGGCCCTAGTGGAGCAGACAATGAGAAAATCTTGCTCCAATCTCCACAACCGTTGGGTCAAAGGTTTCACTTTCAGAGGCCCGGTGATCTGCAGGACCAGTTCAGCAAAGAGACCGCCACAATCATCTGTGAAGAGGGTGTCCCAAGTCTGACATCACTGGGTCTATGCTCCATAGTTAGATAGTGGTAGGAATGGCACGCTAACAGACACTGGCAGTCACACTGAGAAAGTGTGTCTAGAAGACCTCAGGAAATACAAAGATGTGGCACTAACAGCACACTCTAAAGCTAAACTCAATCCACTTGGTGGGTTGGCACCATTAAAATGCACAGTTCGTGCATGTAAAGGAAACATGTAATTTACTCTTAAAATCCAAAGAGCTCTTTCGGTTAAGAATCGGTGTAACTTGCATTTGAAAGTGATCACAGCTTTCAGTCAGAATCCTCAACACTCTCAATAAGGCTTTAGCACAGGCAGATATGTAAGCTAGATGCTAGGAAATGTGTAGTCTACATTTCACCAATTTAAAAAAATTATGGTAGAACATGGTAGGCTGTACTACCATGTTCTACCATACATTTTTTAACTGATTTTGCATGTAACAATATGCAGTAAAATGCAATGAAATACAGAGAAACTTTTAATTTAAGAATTAATCATTTTAGCTAATGTTTATAAAAAGCCCACACACTGATAGGTGTGTAAATAGCTCATCCAATCTACCTACCTCATCCCCAATCTTTTCTCATTTACTTTTTTGCTCAACAGTATTTCTAATTGCACATCATCATCTGCACATCTATCACTCCAGTGTTAGTTTACTAAATTGTAATTACATCGCCACTATGGCCTATTTATTGCCTTACCTCATCACGCCGTTTGAACACACAGTATATAGACTTTTTTTCTATTGTGTTTTTGACTGTATGTTTGTTTATTCCATGCGTAACTCTGTGTTGATGTTTGTGTCACACTGGTTTGCTTTATCTTGGCCAGGTCTCAGTTGTAAATAAGAAAAAAAATTCCTTAAAAAATATCAAAGAGCAAACAATCTTAAATACAACTGGAAACTGGACTAACCTATTGTACAGATCCTACACATATTATATCTCAAGTACTTGCATCACACTTTAGCAAAACACCTCTCCAACTCTTACCTCCCTACCTCCTCCCATTGCAGCCTTCAAATCTCCTCGTCCTGACAGATTAGTGTCAGTCTGACAGTAATTAACACTCTCATCATGTCCATCAGATCATAAGCTGCCTCTATTTATACATAATGGGTTAGGCTGCAGACAGACAAAGGCCTGCAGTTTCATTCAACAGTACACCCCTAAGCGCATAGACATACATCATGGGCTCTACAGCAAAGACAGACATGGGCTCCATGATTGGTATGTATATAATTAAAGCTAATTGAATGGTGTGGGTCACCTTAATGCCAAATGATATTAAATTCTTAGTAACTTTTTGATCAGTAGCCTTATATTGCTTTTTGCAACAAAGTAGCAGTGTCCAGTCAGATTACAGTTATCAATTGGACAGGGACTACAGATGCTGTGAAACTAGACTCAACACTTAATAGTGCATTCAGAAATGTTTCATACCTCTTGACTTCATACCCCTAGATTTTGTCGGGTTACAGCTTGAATTCAAATGAATTAATATAATCTTTTTCTCACCCATTTATTGAAAATGTAATACAGAAAGCAAATTTACATACAGTTGCTAGTGTAATTTAATTATGCCAATGTGCTTTCATTAATTGAAAACCCTTAATCTATTTTATGAGAATTTGTAAGATTCTTGTTTGCATAAAATAGATGGAGACGTGTCTTTTCAATAATAGGTAACAGAATTTATTCTCGGAGCGCGCTGCCACTTTACCACGAGCAACAGTTTATATACAAATCATGATGTCATTTCATTGCTAAACAGAATCCCCTCCTCTCGACCGGGACAAAGTGAGGTGAAAAGTTCATTCTAACTTACTAACACACTCCCAGGTAACTTTTGACCCCTCAACATTATCGATCAACACTGAGCTGACAGTTCTAATTAACAGAAAACTTAGGAATGCACTCACTGTCTTATCTAAAAACCCCAGAGCTCAGTTCCGTAGGTTCAACCATAAGCTAACGACCTTATGTGTTTACACAGTCCACAACCCATTCGTTTCTTCCTAGTTGGAATGGTGTTCATTAACTTGAATTACTCCTTGTCCGTGTCTCACAATCCCTTCTTATGAACTCATATTGTTAATCAGACATAATAAAACAGAGTATAAGTTTTACTTAGTTACAGTTCCATTTAAAATGATTTGTTCAGTCATTTAATCATAACTTTTCCAACAACAGTACCAGTAAAAAGTTTGGGCACCTACTTATTCCAGGGTTTTTCTTTATTTTTTACTATTTTCTACATTGTAGAATAATAGTGAAGTCATCAAATCTATGAAATAACACATATGGAATCATGTAATAACCAAAACTTGTAGTAACCAAAATTTGTTGGCATTTACGTATAACTTTTTGGGTCAGAGTGCGTGTGTGTTTAAACTATTTCAGTCTACTAGAATGCTTAAAAGGCCGCTAAAATGTTAAAATATCTCTATCCTTTTTTGGCAAGGAGGATATCGGTATCAGCCAAAAATGTCATATCGGTGCATCCCTAGTCACAAACTTGAAACATGACATTCAATAAGATTTGCAGAAGTCCATTTACAACTATTAATATTCTGCTGTGAATCAAAAACACACTTGCAGATTTATCTGCACACACTTGTCACGTTACCAAGAGATTCATAAGCTTATAGAAAGTTTTGTACGTTGGTATAAAAATATTTGCAGTATTGCTGCAACCATTGGCTGGATTGTTCCATCAATCAAATCTAAGGAAGTAGCTTGAAGAGGAGAAGTCATGTCTACAAAGTAACGGTAATTTGTTTAACAATGGTACATTTCAGATTAAATTGACAGCAGCTCATTTTTATATATATTTATTTTTATTTCACCTTTATTACATCTTAGAGATAAGAGTTCCGCCAAATGTAAATCATGGAGCGCCGTGTGTCATGACCGTGTCTTATATCGGCTGAAAACTTAAATTCTTGTTAATATAACTGCACTATCCAATTTAGAGTAGCTATTACTGCGAAAAAATTCCATGCTATTGTTTGAGGAGAGCTCCTAACAACAAAACACTTTTTTCACGGCGACAGGTTTGATAAATTCACCTCTGAAGTTGAAATGTGTACTTACATTCTGAAATCTTTCTCTGATTTATCATCCCAAGGGTCCCAGAAATAATATTAAGTTTAGTTGTTAGATATGCCCTCAATCTCACACAAATTATCAATGAACCTACCAGGTACCTCCCCAAAGCCTTAAACATGGGCACCCTCATAGATATCATCCTAACCAACTTCCCCTCTAAATACACCTCTGCTGTCTTCAACCAAGATCTCAGCGATCACTGCCTCATTGCCTGCATCCGTAATGGGTCAGCGGTCAAACGACCTCCTCTCATCACTGTAAAACGCTCCCTGAAACACTTCAGCGAGCAGGCCTTTCTAATCGACCTGGCCGGGGTATCCTGGAAGGATATTGACCTCATCCCGTCAGTAGAGGATGCCTGGATATTTTTTTAAAATGCCTTCCTAACCATCTTAAATAAACATGCCCCATTCAAGAAATTTAGAACCAGGAACAGATATAGCCCTTGGTTCTCCCCAGACCTGACTGCCCTTAACCAACACAAAAACATCCTATGGCGTTCTGCATTAGCATCGAACAGCCCCCGTGATATGCAGCTGTTCAGGGAAGCTAGAAACCATTATACACAGGCAGTTAGAAAAGCCAAGGCTAGCTTTTTCAAGCAGAAATTTGCTTCTTGCAACACTAACTCAAAAAAGTTCTGGGACACTGTAAAGTCCATGGAGAATAAGAACACCTCCTCCCAGCTGCCCACTGCACTGAAGATAGGAAACACTGTCACCACTGATAAATCCACCATAATTGAAAATTTCAATAAGCATTTTTCTACTGCTGGCCATGCTTTCCACCTGGCTACTCCTACCCCTGTCAACAGCACTGCACCCCCAACAGCAACTCGCCCAAGCCTTCCCCATTTCTCCTTCTCCCAAATCCATTCAGCTGATGTTCTGAAAGAGCTGCAAAATCTGGACCCCTACAAATCAGCCGGGCTAGACAATCTGGACCCTTTCTTTCTAAAATTATCTGCCGAAATTGTTGCCACCCCTATTACTAGCCTGTTCAACCTCTCTTTCGTGTCGTCTGAGATTCCCAAAGATTGGAAAGCAGCTGCGGTCATCCCTCTCTTCAAAGGGGGGGACACTCTTGACCCAAACTGCTACAGACCTATATCTATCCTACCATGCCTTTCTAAGGTCTTCGAAAGCCAAGTCAACAAACAGATTACCGACCATTTTGAATCTCACCATACCTTCTCTGCTATGCAATCTGGTTTCAGAGCTGGTCATGGGTGCACCTCAGCCACGCTCAAGGTCCTAAACGATATCTTAACCGCCATCGATTAGAAACATTACTGTGCAGCCGTATTCATTGATCTGGCCAAGGCTTTCGACTCTGTCAATCACCACATCCTCATCGGCAGAATCAACAGCCTTGGTTTCTCAAATGATTGCCTCGCCTGGTTCACCAACTACTTCTCTGATAGAGTTCAGTGTGTCAAATCGGAGGGTCTGTTGTCCGGACCTCTGGCAGTCTCTATGGGGGTGCCACAGGGTTCAATTCTTGGACCGACTCTCTTCTCTGTATACATCAATGAGGTCGCTCTTGCTGCTGGTGAGTCTCTGATCCACCTCTACGCAGACGACACCATTCTGTATACTTCCGGCCCTTCTTTGGACACTGTGTTAACAACCCTCCAGGCAAGCTTCAATGCCATACAACTCTCCTTCCGTGGCCTCCAATTGCTCTTAAATACAAGTAAAACTAAATGCATGCTCTTCAACCGATCGCTACCTGCACCTACCCGCCTGTCCAACATCACTACTCTGGACGGCTCTGACTTAGAATACGTGGACAACTACAAATACTTAGGTGTCTGGTTAGACTGTAAACTCTCCTTCCAGACCCATATCAAACATCTCCAATCCAAAGTTAAATCTAGAATTGGCTTCCTATTTCGCAACAAAGCATCCTTCACTCATGCTGCCAAACATACCCTTGTAAAACTGACCATCCTACCAATCCTCGACTTTGGCGATGTAATTTACAAAATAGCCTCCAATACCCTACTCAACAAATTGGATGCAGTCTATCACAGTGCAATCCGTTTTGTCACCAAAGCCCCATATACTACCCACCATTGCGACCTGTACGCTCTCGTTGGCTGGCCCTCGCTTCATACTCGTCGCCAAACCCACTGGCTCCATGTCATCTACAAGACCCTGCTAGGTAAAGTCCCCCCTTATCTCAGCTCGCTGGTCACCATAGCATCTCCCACCTGTAGCACACGCTCCAGCAGGTATATCTCTCTAGTCACCCCCAAAACCAATTCTTTCTTTGGCCGCCTCTCTTTCCAGTTCTCTGCTGCCAATGACTGGAACGAACTACAAAAATCTCTGAAACTGGAAACACTTATCTCCCTCACTAGCTTTAAGCACCAACTGTCAGAGCAGCTCACAGATTACTGCACCTGTACATAGCCCACCTATAATTTAGCCCTATCAACTACCTCTTTCCCAACTGTATTTTATTTATTTATTTATTTATTTTGCTCCTTTGCACCCCATTATTTTTATTTCTACTTTGCACATTCTTCCATTGCAAAAGTACCATTCCAGTGTTTTACTTGCTATATTGTATTTACCTTGCCACCAAGGCCTTTTTTGCCTTTACCTCCCTTCTCACCTCATTTGCTCACATTGTATATAGACTTGTTTATACTTTATTATTGACTGTATGTTTGTTTTACTCCATGTGTAACTCTGTGTTGTTGTATCTGTCGAACTGCTTTGCTTTATCTTGGCCAGGTCGCAATTGTAAATGAGAACTTGTTCTCAACTTGCCTACCTGGTTAAATAAAGGTAAAATAAAAATAAATAAATAAATAAAAAATAAAATCCTTTTTCAGATCCATAAAAAAGGTCCATATGGCATGCACGATCGATTTTGTATTTCCACTCATTCAATTTGCAAAGAAGGGAATCTGAAAATTTTACCCTAAACGTTGTTTCAACCAGTCAAATTACATATTTATTTTTTCCTCAGAGATCCTAGAACGTAACCAGACTTCACTATATCATGAGGAGAGTAGTATATCCTATAGGACACCAAATTTGGTCAGAGAGCGACGCCTAATGACACAGGCGGTCTTCACTTGATTGACTAACTTTGTCAAATAAGCACCAATCAGGGTCAAACAAAGCTAGCTAGATAGCCAATGAGCTGGGCTTTGCGGTATTATGCGGAAACCCCGTATCTGTCGCAAAATGTTGCTGCTGACCTTTGACAGCAAGCCTTTTCCTTTTAGACAAAAATTGCAAGAATATG
This sequence comes from Oncorhynchus mykiss, assembly GCF_013265735.2. Lineage (NCBI taxonomy): Eukaryota > Metazoa > Chordata > Actinopteri > Salmoniformes > Salmonidae > Oncorhynchus > Oncorhynchus mykiss. Next base: position 36,554,047 of record NC_048567.1, read on the forward strand.
GAGAGTTATGAAGTTTTGAAAACGGGGTGTTTTGCTAATGTTGAACTTACAATATGGCTATTAATACTGGAAGAGCTAAATCAAAGTCTAAGTATACAGATTTGACAACATTCTTACAGATAAATGTAATGCAAATGTAAATGTGGCCTTCACGATTAGCCCAAATGTACCTGGGTGACTTCACTCTAAATGTCAAGTAGCTTGCTCCTACTTCAAGTTATCAGTTTGAAACTTTGCACATACACTGCTGCCCTCTTGTGGACACCATCAGAATTACAACCAGAGTGATGGCTAGATTTGGGACCTTTCTGTTGCGTTTCAAAGATGGTTGTAGGAAGAAAAAAAATGTTGTTTTTTTCATTGTATATTATTCTACAAGATCTATTGTGTTATATTCTCCCACATTCAATTCACAAATCCACAAACTTCAAAGTGTTTCCTTTCAAATGGTACCAAGACTATGCATATATTTTGCTACAGGGCCTGAGCTACAGGCAGTTAGATTTAATATGTAATTTTAGGCGAAAATTTAAAAAAAGGGGGGCTATCCCGATTAACCAGTTAGGCAGTTTACAACTGCGACCTGGCCAAGATAAAGCAAAGCAGTGCAACAAAAACAACAGAGTTAAACATGGGATAAACAAACGTATAGTAAAGAACACAATAGAAAAAATCTGTATACAGTGTGTGCAAATTAAGTAAGAAGGTAAGTCAATAAATAGGCCATAGTGGCGAAGTAATTACAATTTAGCAATTAACACTGAAGTGATAGATGTGCAGATGAGGATGTGCAAGTAGAAATACTGGTGTGTAAAAAAGCACAAAAACAAATATGGGACGAGATAGGTAGTTGGTTGGATGGGCTATTTACAGATGGGCTGTGTACAGCTGCAGTGATCGGTAAGCTGCTCTGACAGCTGATGCTTAAAGTTAGTGAGGGAGATATAAGTCTCCAACTTCAGTGATTTTTGCAATTCAATCCAGTCATTGGCAGCAGAGAACTGTAAGGAAAGGCTGCCAAAGGAGGTGTTGGCTTTGGGGATGACCAGTGAAATATACCTGCTGGAGTGCGCGCTACGGGTGGGTGTTGCTATGGTGACCAGTGAGCTGAGATAAGGCGGAGCTTTATCTAGCAAAGACTTATAGATGACCTGGAGCCAGTGGGTTTGGTGACGAATATGAAGCGAGCACCAGCCAACGAGAGCATACAGGTCGCAGTGGTGGGTAGTATATGGGGCTTTGGTGACAAAACGGATGGCACTGTGATAGAATGAATCCAATTGGCTGAGTAGAGTGTTGGAGACAATTTTGTAAATAACATCGCCGAAGTCAAGGATCAGTAGGATAGTCCGTTTTACGAGGGTATGTTTGGCAGCATGAGTGAAGGAGGTTTTGTTGCGAAATAGGAAGCCAATTCAGATGTAATTTTGGATTGGAGATGCTTAATATGAGTCTGGAAGGAAAGTTTACAGTCTAGCGAGACACCTATAGTTAGTCGGAAGTTTACATAAACTAGTTTTAATGACTCCGACCTAAGTGTTTCAACCACTCCACAAATTTCTTGTTAACAAACTATAGTTTTGGCAAGCCGGTTAGGCCATCTACTTAGTGCGTGACACAAGTCATTTTTACAACAATTGTTTACAGACAGATTATTTCATTTATAATTCACTATCACAATTCCAGTGGGTCAGAAGTTTACATACACTAAGATGATTGTGCCTTTTCAACAGCTTGGAAGGTTCCAGAAAATTATGTCACAACTTTAGAAGGTTCTGATTGACATCGTTTGAGTCAATTGGAGGTGTACCTGTGAATGCATTTCAAGGCCTACCTTCAAACTCAGTGCCTCTTTGCTTCACATCATGGGAAAATCAAAAGAAATCGGCCAAAAAAATATTGTAGACCTCCACAAGTCTGGTTCATCCTTGGGAGCAGTTTTCAAATGCCTGAAGGTACCACATTCATCTGTACAAACAATAGTACACAAGTATAAACACAGTGGGACCACGCAGCCGTCATACCTATCAGGAAGGAGACACATTCTATCTCCTAGAGATGAACGTACTGTGCAAATGAATCCCATAACAACAGCAAAGGACCTTGTGAAGATGCCGGAGGAAACAGGTACTAAAGTATCTATATCCACAGTACAACGAGTCCTTTATCGACATTATCATTATCAGCAAGGAAGAAACGAGTGCTCCAAAACAGCCATAAAAAAGCCAGACTACAGTTTGCAACTGCACATGGGGACAAAGATCATACTTTTTGGAGAAATTTCCTCTGGTTTGATGAAACAAAAATAGAACTGTTTGGCCATAATGACCATCGTTATGTTTGGAGGGAAAAGGGGGATGCTTGCAAGCTGAAGAACACCATCCCAACCATGAAGCACAGGGGTGGCAGCATCATTTTGTGGGGGTGCTTTGCTGCAGGAGGGACTGGTGCATCATGAGGAAGGACAATTATGTGGATATATTGAAGCAACATCAAGACATCCGTCAGGTTAAAGCTTGGTCGCAAATGGACAGTGACCCCAAGCATACAAAGTTGTGGCAAAATGGCTTATGGACAACCAAGTCAAGGTATTGGAGTGGCCATCAAAAAGCGTGTGCCACTCAAGGAGGCCTACAAACCGGACTCAGTTACACCAGCTCTGTCAGGAGGAACGGGCCAAAATTCACCCAACTTATTGTTGGAAGTTTGTGGAAGGCTACCCAAATACTAATTGAGTGTATGGCAACTTCTGACCAACTGGGAATGTGATGAAAGTAATAAAAGCTGAAATAAATAACTCTACTATTATTCTGACATTTCAAATTTTTTAAATAAAGTGGTGATCCTAACTGACCTAAGACAGGGAATTTTTACAAGGATTAAATGTCAGGAATTGTGAAAAACTGAGTTTAAATGTATTTGACTAAGGTGTATGTAAACTTCCGACTTCAACTGTAGGTATTTATAGTTGTCCACATATTCTAAGTCAGAACCATCCAGAGTAGTGATGCTAGTCGGGCGGGAGGGTTTGGGCAGCGATCGGTTGAAGAGCAGGCATTTTGTTTTACTAGCATTTGGAGGCCACGGAAGGAGTGTTGTATGGCATTGAAGCTTGTTTGGAGGTTTGATAACACAGTGTCCAAAGAAGTGTAATGACATTCATCCTAGCATTACTATCAACTGGCTAGCTTAAAAATCAGGAAGCTTTAAATGAGAGGAGAAAACAAATAAAATATTTGCTAGTTTAACCATCTTAAACATCATTTTCCTTATCGTCATTTCCGGTCACAACTTGTAAACTTGTTTACGTGCTGCTGTGCGGTTTGTTGCTAACATTTCTTTGCTACCTGCCAACTTTAAGATTTTTACTTTTTAATTACCGTTTAATATTTTTTATTTTTCTCCATTCAACTTTTTCACCCCGGACACTTTATCTGGACATGGTTCTACACGACCGCCACCACCCGAAGCTAACTAGTAACATTAACATTATGCTTTCTAAATGCAGTCGCTGTACTCATAATATACAGGAGAGCGATCGCCTTATGGCGAGGAAGCCCAGCTTCAGACGCAATCGTTTAGGCAAGGGTAATTTAAGTGTAGGAAAGGGACATTTAAGTGTAGGAAGGAATGAAACAGCGTCTGTGCCACCAATAAGTACAGATGGTAGCATAAATCCTCTCGCACGGTCCCCGCTGCTAGACAATTTTCTCATGGCTTCTGGAAGGAAATACTGTAGGAATGCTCAACCGGTGTCACTCATTCAGCCGACAGAAACATTCAACCCATTAAGCAACGAGTCGGAGTCAGAGTCCGAGTCTTCTCTGGTCTCTCCTCCACCCATTACCGGGTCTGAGACGCCGAAGCCTCCCACCATTAGCTCTGACAAATTGAACACCCTAGTCATTTCCCGAGAACACCCTAGTTCATTACCCATAGTATTAGACTTAAAAAATAATAATCAAGCGATCATACACTCTTTACCAGGGGTTAGGGCTACCGACGTTAAGGGTAATCTGAAGATGGTGCTGGCTAAGGCTAAAACTGGTGAGTGTAGAGAGTATAGGGATATTGTTATCCACGTTGGCACCAATGACGTTAGGATGAAAGAGTCAGAGGTCACCAAGCGCAACATAACTTCAGCGTGTAAATCAGATGGAAAGATCAGCATCGAGTAATTGTCTTTGGCCCCCTCCCAGTTAGGGGGAGTGATGAGCTCTACAGCAGTCTCAACTCAATCGCTGGTTGAAAACTTTTCTGCCCCTCCCACAATATAGAATTTGTAGATAATTGGCACTCTTCACCAACAAACAGGACCAAGCCTGGCTTGATGAGGAGTGACAGACTCCATCCTAGCTGGAGGGGTGCTCTCATCTTATCTATGAATGTAGTGCCCTGTCTAACTCAACTAGCTCCACAATAAGATAGGGTACAGGCCAGGCAGCAGGCTGTTAGCCACCCTGCCATCTAGTAGAGTCTGCCACTAGCATAGTCAGCTCAGCTATCCTCTTTGAGACTGTGTCTATGCCTCGATCTAGGATGAGCAAAACTAAACATGGCAGTGTTCGCCTTAGCAATCTTACTGGAATAAAGACCTCCTCCATTTCTGTCATTATTGAAAAAGATTGTGAAATCTCACATCTCAAAATAGGGCTACTTAAATGTTAGATCCCTCACTACCAAGGCAGTTATAGTCAATTAACTAATCACTGATCATAATCTTGATGTGATTGGCCTGTCTGAAACATGGCTTAAGCCTGATGAATTTAGTGTTAAATGAGGCCTCTCCTCCTGGTTACACTAGTGACCATATCCCCCGCACATCCCGCAAAATGCGGAGGTGTTGCTAACATTTACGATAGCAAATTTCAATTAAGAAAAAAAAAGTATGTTTTCATCTTTTGAGCTTCTAGTCATGAAATCTATACAGCCTACTCAATCACTTTTTATAGCTACTGTTTACAGGCCTACTGGGCCGTATACAGCGTTCCTCACTGAGTTCCCTTAATTCCTATCGGACCTTGTAGTCATGGCATATTCAAATATAAAAAATATATATTTTGGTGACTTTAATATTCACATGGAAAAGTCCACAGACCCACTCCAAAAGGCTTTCGGAGCCATCATCGACTCAGTGGGCTTTGTCCAACATGTCTCCGGACCTACTCACTGTCACAGTCATACTCTGGACCTAGTTTTGTCCCGTGGAATAAATATTGTGTATCTTAATGTTTATCCTCATAATCCTGTTCTATCGGACCACCATTTTATTACGTCTGCAATCGCAACAAATAATCTGCTCAGACCCCAACCAAGGATCATCAAAAGTCATGCTATAAATTCTCAGACAACCCAAAGATTCCTTGATGCTCTTCCAGACTCCCTCTGCCTACCCAATGACATTGTTGTAGTCCAATCTGTTAACCACCTAACTGAGGAACTCAATTTAACCTTGCGTAATACCATAGATGCAGTCGCACCCCTTAAAACAAAAAACATTTGTCATAAGAAACTGGTATACAGAATACCCAAGCCCTGAAGCAAGCTTCCAGAAAAATGGAACAGAAATGGCGCTACACCAAACTGGAAGTCTTCCGACTAGCTTGGAAAGACCGATACTGCATGGTACTTAGAGCCCTAACCCTAATCCTTAATTGAGGAGAATAAGAACAATCCTAAATGTATTTTTGATACTATCACAAAGCTAACTAAAAAGCAGCAATCCCCAAACTTTCACTTCAGCAGTGATAAATTCATGAAATTCTTTGACGAAAATATCATGATCATTAGAAATCAAATTACGGACTCCTCTTTAAATCTGCGTATTTCTCCAAAACTCGGTTGTCCTGAGTCTGCACAACACTGCCAGGACCTACGATCAAGGGAGACACTCAAGTTTTTTAATACTATATCTCGACACATTCATGAAAATAGTCTTGGCCTCTACACCTTCAAGCTGCATACTGGACCCTATTCCAACTAAACTACTGAAAGAGCTGCTTCCTGTGCTTGGCCCTCCTATGTTGAATATAATAAATGGCTCCCTATCCACCGGATGTGTACCAAACTAATTTAAAGTGGCAGTAATAAAGCCTCTTGAAAAATCAAACCTTGAGTCATGACCTGATTGCAGTTCGGCGTCATAACTGACTTCAGTAGAAAAATGTTAACCTTCGAACGTCACTGGATAAGTGTGCTCTTCATAGATGAATCCCGGTTTTAACAGTATCGGGAAGATGGCAGACCGCGTGGATGGCATTGTGTGGGCGAGCGGTTTGCTGATGTCAACGTTGTGAACAGAGTTCCCCATGGTGGTGGTGGGGTTATGGTATGGGGAGGCATAAGCTACGGACAACAAACAATTGCAATTTATCGATGGCCATTTTAATGCACAGAGATACCGTGATGAGATCCTGAGGGCCATTGTCGTGCCATTCACCTGCCTCCAACACCTAATGTTTCAGCATGATAATACACAAGGATCTGTGCACAATTCCTGGAAGTTGAAAATGTCCCAGTTCTTCCAGGAGATGGATCATGCTGCATGAGGCAAATGGGGGTCACACAAGATACTGACTGGTTTTCTGATCCACGCCTCTAGCTTTTTTTTTTTAAGGTATTCTATATATGACCAAAAGAGGCATAGCTGTATTCCCAGTCATGTGAAATCCATAGATTAGGCCCTAATGAATTGACTGATTTCCTTATACGAACTGTAACTCAGTAAAATCTTAAATTGTTGCATTTACATTTTCCTTCAGTATACAAGATATGCCACTAATATGAGGAGTGGAGAAGCCCTATGCACCATAAACATGTCTACTCATGGAGGAACTCCCTATCAAAGAGACTCAGAGGGTTTGGCAGGAGGCCCTGGGTCAATGGAAGGTCAAGGGTGAGAGGCTGAGGACTTAGGGGGAAATGAGATACAACTTGAACCACAGAGTAAGGCTGCCTTCAAACTAAAACGCATGTCCAATGCAGCTGTTTGGTCGGGGAAAACGCTGTTCTACGTTATTAATTGGCTGAACGAGAGTCTTTCCAACTTTTCTGACGGACAGCACAACACAAGCCTCTCCCCAACTGACCTCTCCCTTTGAACTAGAGGTCGACCGATTATAATTTTTCGACGCCGATACCGATTATTGGAGGACCAAAAAAAGCCGATACCGATTAATCGGACGATTTTGTTAATTTATTTGTAATAATGACAATTACAACAATACTGAATGAACACTTATTTTAACTTAATATAATACATCAATAAAAATGTAGCCTCAAATTTAGCCTCAAATTAATTAATAATGAAACATGTTCAATTTGGTTTAAATAATGCAAAAACAAAGTGTTGGAGAAGAAAGTAGAAGTGCAATAATGTGCCATGTAAAAAAGCTAACGTTTAAGTTCCTTGCTCAGAACATAAGAAAGCTGGTGGTTCCTTTTAACATGAGACTTCAATATACCAAGGTAAGAGGTTTTAGGTTGAGGTTAATATAGTATTTATATGACTATTTATCTCTATACGATTTGTATTTCATAGGCACTTTAGTATTGCCAGTGTAACAGTATAGCTTCCGTCCCTCTCCTCGCCCCTACCTGGGCTCGAACCAGGAACACATCGACAACAGCCACCCTCGAAGCATTGTTACCCATCACTCCACAAAAGCCGCGGCCCTTGCAGAGCAAGGGGAACAACTACTCCAAGTGTCAGAGCGAGTGACGTCTGAAATGCTATTAGCACGCACCCCGCTAACTAGCTAGCCATTTCACATCGGTTACACCAGCGTAATCTCGGGAGTTGATAGGCTTGAAGTCATAAGTAGTTCAATGCTTGAAGCACAGCGAAGAGCTGCTGTGTCACGCCCTGGTCTTAGTATTTTGTGTTTTCTTTATTATTTTGGTCAGGCCAGGGTGTGACATGGGTTATTTATGTGGTGTGTTTTGTCTTGGGTTTTTTTGTAGGTTATGGGATTGTGGTATAGTATAGTAGTCTAGGAAAGTCTATGGTTGCCTGGAGTGGTTCTCAATCAGAGGCAGGTGTTTATCGTTGTCTCTGATTGGGAACCATATTTAGGCAGCCATATTCTATGAGTGTTTTGTGGGTGATTGTTCCGGTCTCTGTGTTTGTTTGCACCAGATAGGGCTGTTTTGGTTTTTCACGTTACGTTTAGTGTTTTTGTATTGTTCATTATGTTTATTAAAGATGTTTAATAATAACCACGCTGTATTTTGTTCCTCCTTTCCTTCACCGGAAGAAAACCTTAACGTGCTGTTTGAATGAATGCTTACGAGCCTGCTGCTGCCTACCATCGCTCAGTCAGACTGCTCTATCAAATCATAGACTTGATTATAACATAATAACACAGAAATACAAGCCTTTGGTCATTAATATGGTCGAATCCGTAAACTATCATTTCGAAAACAAAACGTTTATTATTTCAGTGAAATTACGAACCGTTCCATATTTTATCTAACGGGGGGCATCCATAAGTCTAAATATTGCTATTACATTGTACAACCTTCAATGTTATGTCATAATTACGTACAATTCTGGCAAATTAGTTCGCAACGAGCCAGGCGGCCCAAACTGTTGCATATACCCTGACTCTGCGTGCAATGAACGCAAGAGAAGTGACACAATTTCACCTGGTTAATATTGCCTACTAACCTGTATTTCTTTTAGCTAAATATGCAGGTTTAAAAATATATACTTCTGTGTATTGATTTTAAGAAAGGCGTTGGTGTTTATGGTTAGGTACAGTCATGCAACGATTGTGCTTTTGTTAAATCATCCCCCGTTTGGCGAAGTCGGCTGTCTTTGTTAGGAAGAAATAGTCTTCACACAGGCCAGGCGGCCTAAACTGCTGCATATAACCTGACTCTGTTGCAAGAAGAGAAGTGACACAATTTACCTAGTTAAAATAAATGAATGTTAGCAGGCAATTTTAACTAAATATGCAGGTTTAAAAATATATACTTGTGTATTGATTTTAAGAAAGGCATTGACGTTTATGGTTAGGTACACGTTGGAGCAACGACAGTCCTTTTTCGCGAATGCGCACCGCCTCGATTATATGCAACGCAGAACAAGCTAGATAAACTAGTAATATCATTAACCATGTGTAGTTAACTAGTGATTATGATAGATTTGTTTTTTTATAAGATAAGTTTAATACTAGCTAGCAACTTACCTTGGCTTACTGCATTCGCGTAACAAGCAGGCTCCTCAAGGAGTGCAATGAGAGTCATGTGGTTAGAGCATTGGACTAGTTAATCTAAGGTTGCAAGATTGAATCAGTGAGCTGACAAGGTAAGAATCTGTCGTTCTGCCCCTGAAAAAGGCAGTTAACCCACCGTTCCTAGGTCATTGAAAATAAGAATGTGTTCTTAACTGACTTGCCTAGTTAAATAAAGGTGTAAAAAAATATATATTTAAAAAAAATAGGCCAAATCGGTGTCCAAAAACACAGATTTCCGATTGTTATGAAAACTTGAAATCGGCCCTAATTAATCGGCCAGTCTGATTAATCGGTCGACCTCTACTTTGAACGCCATTGGGATGCTGTGTCTTTTACGCATCCATGTGTCTGATTGGAAGGCACCCTTGTAGTCCTCAATAATCAACAATGTAAATGTTAACTCGCTCTTTCAATTGCATTCAGTACCTCTATCCATCTCTCTATATTCCTAGGACCTCCAGAACCTTCTGACCAACTACCTGCGATCTCTCCAGATCAGAGAAGTATGCACTCTGTAAACTATGTAAACCTCCTTCGCTATGGCCGTCTGTGTGATGACATATTTAATTGTACCTTTATTTTACTAGGCAAGTCAGTTAAGAACAAATTCTTATTTCCAGTGAGCCAAACAAGCTAGAACCGCCACTGATCACAAGAGAACGTTCCTGACTTGAGGATGCTATAGCGACTGGCAAGTGACAACAGCAGATGACAATATCGCGCAAACACTATTGTCAACACATTATTTGAATAGTATGTTAACACTCACAGCAGAAATGTTGTCAAACGTATGTTCCCAAAACACTGTTGGGTAACAATTATTCTATTCCTATGAGTGGTGCCATAAGAAAGTCCAAAAAACACTAAACCTATTTAAAGAACATAAAATCAAGCTGATCTTCAGAGACTCATTCATGTTTGTTATTACACTTACTTTTCTTCAGAAGAGGCTTATAGAGTAAAATGTGAAGTTTTTGTTTGAACAGAACTGACGTGTGTCCAGTTTATTGGTAACTATTTCAGCAAGCAAATGGGGTTGTTATGAAAGTCAGGCTGGGAAGATGACATATGGTTCTCACTAATCCTGGGGAACACCCTGTTCCAAAATATGGAACAGCACCTGCATAGTCAATCAAGCATTTATCATAAAGGTTGAAAATATCCACTACCACATCCTAAAATCCTGGATTAATTAATCATGACTAACTACATAACTGTCAGTCAAATCAATGTTAATTGTTAAACCAGCTGGTATGATCTTTCAATTACATAACCACCATCCATCCCATGCATAAGAACATGTCTGATGTAGAGGGGGGCATTAATGAAAACCAGCAGACGGGGGCTGGAGATGTTTTTTTTTTTTTTGGAGAGTTACAGCAGGGTACTGGCCAGTCCAGATTATTTAACATGGTTAGTCTCATTGAGATAAAATCTATTTTTCAAGAGAGACCTGTACAGATAGCAGCACCACCTTGGTAGACACAACACAAGCCACTGTCTGGAAGGGGAGGACCATCCTCCTCAGTCAATTTCATAAAAATGTAAATGGTAAAACATTTAAAAAGTGATCATTTTTAGATAAAATTATACTAAATATAATCACGTCACCAAATAATTAAAACACTATTTTGCAAAGAAGATCTACAGTAGCCTCAACAGCACTCTGTAGGGTAGCACCATGATATAGCCGGAGTACAGCCATCTTCTGTCCTCCTCTGGGTACATTGACTTCAATACTAAACCTAGGAGGCTCATGGTTCTCAACCCCTTCCATAGACTTAGACAGTAATTATTATTATTTATTTTTTTTTGAATTTTTACCCCTTTTTCGTAGTATCCAATTGTTGTAGTAGCTACTATCTTGTCTCATCGCTACAACTCCCGTACGGGCTCGGGAGAGACGAAGGTTGAAAGTCATGCGTCCTCCGATACACAACCAACCAAGCCGCTGCTTCTTTAACACAGCGCACATCCAACCCGGAAGCCAGCCGCACCAATGCGCCGGAGGAAACACCGTGCACCTGGCCACCTTGGCTAGCGTACACTGCGCCCAGCCCGCCACAGGAGTCGCTGGTGCGCGATGAGACAAGGACACCCCTACCGACCAAACCCTCCCTAACCCGGGCGACGCTAGGCCAATTGTGCGTCGCCCCACGGACCTCCCGGTCGCGGCCGGTTACGACAGAGCCTGGGCGCGAACCCAGGACTCTGATGGCACAGCTGGCGCTGCAGTACAGCGCCCTTAACCACTGCGCCACTTACACAGTAATTATGACAACTTTCGGATGACGTCCTTCAGCATGAACTGACATGTTGTCCACCCAATCAAGTATCAGAGAATGAATCTAGTACTGAAAGCATAAACTACAGCTAGCTAGCACTGCAGTGTATAGAATGTGGTGAGTAGTTGACTCAAAGAGAGAGAAGGATAATAGTTGAACAAATTAATTTCTTCCAAAATTAAGGAGAAGCAAGAGAGAAATAAAGAAAGATTATTTTTTTCCACTTTCAGTTTCACTTACTTAGCAAATGCAGCTAGCTAGTTAAGGCTACTGAAACACCCTGCTCATACAGAGTGATACTATGTTAGTTAGCTGGCTATGACTTTCCAACACAAAAGTGGAACTCTTCCAAGTCAAGGTAAGCTTTTGGTATTACTAACTTATTGCCACCGGGGCCTGCCGGTGTAACTGCTTTCTGACTGTACACTGTAGCAGGTTTAATAACATGTTAGTTTTATTAGCTATGCTGACTATGAATATGCTGACTATGACGTCACTTTAACTAATATGGTGACAACAATGTAGGCTGTGTGTAGCAGTTCTGCTTGGAAAGGTTTTTTCACCTGATCCCATACAGCTGATGTGTTGTGCATTGAAGTCCACAAGCGAAGGGAAGAGGTGAGAGGAGTAGAGCGCATAGATGTGACGAGGAAGACAAAGTGGCTGCTATGAAAGTGAACTGTGTTTCAGGGTGTATTCATTCCGCTGATTCTGTTGAAAAAGTTTCTTAAACGGAAGCAAACGGAACAAAACGGGGATAACATACCTGAATTTGTCCAATAGAAACTCTCGTTTGCAACTGTTGGACTAATGATTACACACTATATAAGCTAGATGCAGGCAAGAGTGTGCACGACGGTATTTCATTTCATTGTCTGTCCATGTGTCACTGTCTGTGACCTCAAATTTCTCTCTCGACCTGTGTGCACCTACGTTGTAAACTTGCATTTATAGGCTAGGTTGTAGCAACCTCATGATGGGTATAGAGAAAATTTGAGTATCAAGTAGTAGCCTAAACGTATCGATGTTACATTGAACTGGGTGAATGGAATACGAATGAGAGTCATCCAATATGCTGTAATATGCTCATGAAAACAAAAATCATCCTCCCTTATCTTAATTGGCATTGACCGCCATTGTTCTCTAATGATACAAAATGACCGAGCCTTCTGCCACCGTCAATTGGAAAGGTATTGTCAATAGGCATATCAGAAAAGTGGAGTATATCAAAACTCCCATCTGGAAGGATATTAGAAACAGACCCATAATGGTGCAAGACACTTCCAGTCAAATGTGACTCATCAGTGGTAATTAATATACTATGGTGACTGATGACAAAGGGATTTGATGAGAGATTTGAGATTTGATGACATAAACTGTAGCAGCAAGGTAAATTAAGCGACCTGTTTTGTTAACTAACTGTATGAATCAGCACATTGCTGTAGGCTACTTATCTTTAAATACAGTTACAGAAATCTAAATTGTTGCAAAGAGTTACCGCAATGGCTATTGTTAATGGGTTAACACCTACTGAAGCTCACTACTGAACAGAGTGGAAGTCAACAGTAAAGGTCCTATATGGGGCAGGGTTGGAGTTCAGCTCACACTTTGACCTGAACTAGAGAATGACTATTGCTACAGTGAAGAGATATGAATGATGGGCATCAGTTTGGTCTCAGACTAGACGTACATGCATAGTACATTTAAATCGGAGGTACTCAACCTGGTATGATAAGTAACCAAACGTAACATATGGCAAGAACTAATGTTGGGTGGTTGGTCGGGGTGGATAGTGGGCATAAAAACGCAAACGTCGAGCAACCCTAAGGTTGCGGGTGCAAATCTTATCACGGACAACTTCAGCATTTTAGCAACTTTAGCTACTTACTACTTTTTAGCTACTTTGCATGTTAGCTAAACCTTCCCCTTACCATTTTGGCTAACCCTTTAATCTAAATTTAACCCTAACTCCTAGCCTAACTGATGTTAACCATCTAGCTAGAATTCGTAATATCATAAGCTTCGCAAATTCGTAACATATTGTACTTAAAAAAAAATCGTATCATACAAAATGAGTGATGGACATCCACAAATTAATGCATACTATACGAAAGGTAACACGCCATACTAAATGAGTATCTCGGATTGACATACAGAATAATACATCTTCTGTGACCAGGTCGGTCAGAGACATGGCTCCATCACTCAATAGAATATAGGTGAATAGACTACTTTAATATGCCATAGGGACATTTTATTTGCAACAAAGCACATGCATACTTGGCATACTAACAGTACATCACAAAACATGAAGCGATTCAGAGTAGACAGCATATACTCAGTATAGAAGTTGTGGCGCACGCGATATACCTGAACGATCTGCCGGGGTTGTAGAGAGAGTGTAGGGAAATTTCCGCGGCCGTGAATCGGGATTGCTTCTCTGATGATTGAGTTCAAACGACGTACCTGATCCCAAGACAGCACACAGAACCGCCTACTCTGATCCGATGTATCGCTTGACATGGCGATGTGGCACTGAACAGAGTTTAAAAATATATTGGAAAGAATGCGGTAGTCTAATCTTGCTGTATCACTCCCGGATCAATCGGTTGAGGTGTGCGTCTTAAAAATGCAGGGGGGAATAATGAATGGATGAGTTTGGTCAACCGTGGTAAATTCCAATAGCCTACAAATGTTCAGTATCCGTTTCCTCATTCAGCAAAGTAATGAAGACGTGATTGCTGTCAGATACTTGAAGTTTGAAATGCAAGACACGCTTAACTCTTTATCCACAGATGTTAAGCTGATCAGTCACAAGTTTGCAGCGAATCGTTATCCAAAAAGCTCATCCAAGGTCTATAAAGGCTCCTCATTTGCATAGAGGCTCTGATTTTTTTTGTTCACTCATTAATTATCAAGACCTTGCCTTGTTGCGAGTGCCACCAGTCAGTGCAGAGAAATGTTTGGCACAACCTGTGTACTAGTGACGCATTTCCAGAGCCTCCACCCCTTTCCATACTCACTGATATCCCCCAAGACATTGGGCGCGTTCGACATTGAGAGCAATAGAGTATTTTTGAAGGCACTAACTCCGCCATGGTTCGTTGGACAAATGCATTTCTGTAGGGTTTTTGGATAAACGCAGAAAATAAGGTATGTTGTAAACACAGGCTGAGGAGATCGTGTACATTGAGTCCTATGCGATAATCTTCATCAGCTAATGTCACTGTTTCTTAATTTTGTAAGTATTAATGTAATAAAAAAAGCACATAAAGCACATAAAAGGCTTCATAATTCATAAAGGTCATGTTAACGGACTGATATTATCTCATAGAACAAAACGTATAAGAGCTCCTAAGCCTGTGTTAACCTCAGATCTTATGTTTGGCATTTAATTAACACAAAACCCTATTCTTTCCCCATTCATTTCCACCATATGAATCGCTGAACAAACCAGAGGTAACTCATTTCCGTTTTTTAAGGACTAAAAGCTGGCAAACTCTATTGCAGCTGACATTAAACTCGAGTCGAGACCGACTAATCTACAAATCAACTTGCATCATAAATAACGAGTCAGTAGATCAGTTACAATTTACAATAAAATAAGTTGTTGTTCACTTACCATCATTAATAAGCTACCATCATTCTAAACATATGTCAAATTGTTTAGTTGGCAATGCCTCAGAGTTCTACATAGATTATGGTCATCATACAGTGCATTTGGAAAGTATTGAGACCCCTTGACTTTTTCCACATTTTATTACAGCCTTATTCTAAAATTTATGAAAATTATTATTAGTATTTATTTATTCAATCTACACACAATATCCCACAATGACAAAGCAAAAACAGGTTTTTATATTTTTTATTAAAAACAAAAAGCTGAAATATCACATTTACATAAGTATTCACACTTTACTCAGTACTTTGTTGAAGCACCTTTGACAGTGATTATAGCCTCGAGTCTTCTAAAAGGCATCATGCTACAAGCTTGGCACACCTGTATTTGGGAGTTTCTCCCATTATATAGCGTCACTGCACTGCTATTTTCAGGTCTCTCCAGAGATGTTCGATCAGGTTCATGTCCAGGCTCTGGCTGGGCCACTCAAGGACATTCAAAAACTTGTCCCAAAGCCACTCCTGTGTTGTCTTGGCTGTGTGCTTAAGGTCGTTGTCCTATTGGAAAGTGAACCTTCACCCCAGTCTGAGGTCCTGCTCGCTCTGGAGCAGGTTTTTCTCTGTAATTTGCTCCGGTGGTTTCTAAACTTCTTCCATTTAAGAATAATGAAGTGTGAACTGTGTTCTTGGGGACCTTCAATGGTACTCTTCCCCAGATCTGTGCCTCAACACAATCCTGTCTCGGAGTTCTACAAACGATTCCTTCGACCTCATGGCTTGGTTTTTGCTCTGACATGCACTGTCAACTGTGGGACCTTACATATACAGCACCAGTCAAAAGCAGTCCCACTAAGCGCAATTGAGATGGTTTGGGATGAGTTGGACTGCAGAGTGAAGGAAAATCAGCCAACAAGTGCTCAGCATATGTGAGAACTCATTCAAGACTGTTGGAAAAGCATTCTAGGTGAAGCTGGTTGAGAGAATGCCAAGAAGGTGAAAAGCTGTTATCAAGGCAAAAGGTGGCTACTTAAACAAATCAACATATATTTTAGATTTGTTTAACACTTTTTTGGTTACTACATGATTCCATATGTATTTTTTCACTATTATTCTACAATTTAGAAAATAGTACAAACAAAGAAAAACCCTATAATGAGTAGGTGTGTCCAAACTGTTGACTGGTACTGTATATCTTTTTTTTATTTGCAAAATAAATTATTAGGTATTGTGAGGAAAAACATGTATTTAATCAATTTGAGAATAAGGCTGTAATGTAATAAAATGTGGCAAAAGTCAAGGGGTTTGAATACTTTCCGAATGCTGACTATTTGTCAAAGCATACCATAACAATAATATCACAAGCATATAGTTACTGTGCAACATTTTATGCAAATGTATTGCCTTTTGATTATGTTGTTTACCTTGAGGTGCAAAAGCTAAGACTTGCAAAGCAAAAAGCATGGGCTAAGCCTACTGATGCTTAAACTACATAAGCGTTACATAACAGGAAACTCTTGAATATGAAACAAATGTTCTGTTTTCCAAGCGCACACAGCTTTCAAATTTCCATTATCAATAATGAGTGGCATTATGTGATATGGGGAGAAATGTAATCATTTTGCTGTAGTCTGAGTCAACTAATGGAAAATATCCACAAGCGTATCAGAAGAAGTCTATTTGCTGTACGTGGCACTTGTGAGTTTGTTTTGTACAGTCGTGTTTTGATTTCATTAATGTTGGAAGTCAATGATAACCGTTATGTGGAAAGCCATCATTCACATACAGCTTTCTGCTGCACTTTTCTATATACTTTCTGATACAGTATCACCAGCTGTTTCCACTCCCCTTCTTCATCTAAAGAACATGTTGTTCCCTTAATTCGTAGAATAACATAGAATACAAAGTACACATTTATCCTTTGGAATGTCATTAATCTTCTAAAAGTCAAAGCCAAGGGACCCCTTTAGGTCTAACAAAAACGAATTTAAAAGATTATTTCATAAAATATTGAATTTGGCCTTTACTGCTATGGCCCATAGAAATGCATTCAATAACACATTTATGAATGGCAAAAAAAGACTGCATAAAAAAATCATAAGGAATAAGGTTTTGAAACTACCTCCATATATTTCCATTCATTTGTATGAGTTACCTTCAGACGAGTCCCATGACACTTGTGGGGGTCGTCGAGCAAAACGGAGGAAACGATCATAGTATGTAGGCCAAACGGTTTGGACGCTACAGACGTTTTCGTGGTCTGACAAACACCGCTTTAGCTTGGCCACTGTCGTGTCTTTGGCATCATTAAAGTGAAGACAGTTATTTTATCAAATCAATTCTCTGTAATTATTATTACATGATTCAACTAATCATGTAAATGTAATTAACTAGGAAGTCGGGACACCAAGGAAAATCTTCAGATTACAAAGTTATAATTTTCTTAATATAACTCTTTAAATATCTGATTAATTAGTCTTCTAATTAATCAGATATTTTAATATTTGATCAATTAGTCTTCTAATTATGTCACACCCTGGTCTTAGTATTTTGTGTTTTCTTTATTATTTTGGTCAGGCCAGGGTGTGACATGGGTTATTTATGTGGTGTGTTTTGTCTTTGGGTTTTTGTAGGTTATGGGATTGTGGTATAGTATAGTAGTCTAGGAAAGTCTATGGTTGCCTGGAGTGGTTCTCAATCAGAGGCAGGTGTTTATCGTTGTCTCTGATTGGGAACCATATTTAGGCAGCCATATTCTTTGAGTGTTTTGTGGGTGGTTGTTCCTGTCTCTGTGTTTGTTTGCACCAGATAGGGCTGTTTTGGGTTTTCACTGTTATTGTTTTGTATACTGTTTGTATTTTTCATCTTTATTAAAGATGTTTACAAATAACCACGCTGCATTTTGGTCCTCCTCTCTCGACGGAAGAAAACCTTAACAAATTAATTATTCTTTACCTCATGTTAGTCTCATTCCAAAGGTCATATATTGTTGGTTATCCGCACGAACCCAGCCTTTACTATAAATCACCCATACATCAATTGTCTTAATCATTTATTTACTAACTAAATAATCACAGAAATGCATAAACAAACAACACAGTAGATATGGAAATGATAGGGGAGGTTCCCTAGTGGGCTAAGCCGATATGACGGCTTGGTTGACAAAGGTAAATGGGGGGGAACTGAAAAGGCGGGAAAGAACAAAAGGAGTCACTATACAGTTGATAATTAGATTAATTGAAATGCTAATCCTTTGCACATCAACGCTTACTCATTTGGGAATAATTTCAATCAATATATATTT
The DNA here is from genome assembly GCF_013265735.2 of Oncorhynchus mykiss. NCBI lineage: Eukaryota > Metazoa > Chordata > Actinopteri > Salmoniformes > Salmonidae > Oncorhynchus > Oncorhynchus mykiss. Next base: position 36,572,490 of record NC_048567.1, read on the forward strand.
ATGCCCAGTGTGTCGTCGTTATCTCTGTTGGAATCGTCAGTCCTTCTGTTGGAGAGTCAGTTCATCATCGTCTCTCTCTCTGCTTCCCTGAAGATCAGTCTTTCATGGTTAGAATGGATACTTCAGAGTACCATTCAGAAATATTCTCATCGAATAGATGTTTCGTCAGTTGTCGGTCTTCGCATCCCAGGTTGACATCATTTCTAGCTGTAGACGAGTAATTAGTATCTAAGATTTGCTCTTATTCTGTCAGGATCGATAGTCTCAGAGTTGAACCATTTCCACCCGTGTAGCCAATGCTCCACGTGGTATGGTTAGGAATACAACAACCATTGCAACCTTAGCCGACACTGAAGTTTTTGTGGTCTCTACTCAAACCTTTGCCCCCTCAGCTGACCGAGGTACACATGGTCTGAAGGGGATTTCCTCAGGAGGGTTTTTATTCGTAGCAGTAGAAAAGGGTTGTTCCGTGACGCCAGATCATGTCTGTGCTCACACTGACGGGCCAATGACTTAGTTAAACTTTAAAGGGAATACAATTCTCTTTCATTAAAGGTTTAACATCACCATGCATCATTTCACAAATAGTTTCATCTTTACTCATTCATTTTATACAATAATTAGATGCAAACCCCATAATTGGGAAATGTACATATTCAGAGATATAGTTATGTGTGTTTTCTGTCACCAAATGAAACACACTCGTCATACCCATCCCTTAAGTGTCCACGGACCATTCCCACCTTCTCACAAGTGGACATTTTGTATCAAATCCTCCTTTTGAGGATTTAGGAGTTCGCCATGTGAAATCATTTATTCTCTCTATGTGTCTCTTTCTGCATGGCCAGGGGGAGAAAGTCTCCTCCAGGAATTTACAATCTGAGATAACAGAACCTAGGTGTAGGAGAGAGGGAGAAGCAACTATCTATACCCAAAAAGGGCCACGTCATGACACCACCTTCCACCGCAGATGTGGAAGGCTGACATAGGTGGATGCTGTGAATTGAGACGCAGCACATGATATCTCTAGCTTAAACTGCCGGATTTTGATACTTAGATTGACGCACGGGTGTGTCAGTAGACTCTTCAGGATTAAAATAGCATGCAAATCTTGCAGACAAAACCAGAAATTATGTCACATTATGCAAAACAAAGGGTTCCTGGCAGGATTAATGCTGTTGAAAACACCTCATCTCAATATGTAATGTATAGGCACATCTGTATTTCAAAATGTGAGAAACAAAATGACGGCAGTATCTTGAATATACACTGAGTGTACAAAACATTAGGAATACCTTCCTAATATTTAGTTGCACCTCTTTTTGTCCTCAGAACAGCCTCAATTCATTGGGGCATGGACTCTACAAGGATAATGACCCATCTTGACTCCGATGCTTCCCACAATTGTGTCAAGTTGACTGGATGTCCTTTGGGTGGTGGACCATTCTAGATACTCACGGGAAACTGTTGAGCGTGAAAAACCCAAACAGTGATTGAAGTGGATTATCAATAAGGGATCATAGCATTCACCTGGTCAGTCTATGTCATAGAAAGATCAGATGTTCCCAATGTTTTGTATACTCAGTATAAATGCTGTGTAGACTTTATGTGTCTTTCACATACTGTATGTACTGTCTGTATTACATTTCGGTTTTAGAATGGAGTGTGGTAATGAATCATGAACTCATAACTGAATTAGACTGCAATTTTCCTCGTATTATGCCTTACACGGCAATATACTAAATATGAAACAGAATCGAACATGAGTCTCTACTGAAACTCATGTTTGGTTAATGCACATAACTTTTTGCATTGCAGCTGACTATTTGCAATGTCTTGTGCTGATGACTAATGAATAACATAAGAGGTAGTCAGTATGGTCTCTTACCCAATGGTAAAACCGATTATGTCTCTCGTGTTCTCAGACAGTAGTTTTACACAAGCCACATACCCACCCAATCTCCTTCGACTCTGCCAGGTTTAATTGTAATTATAGCATCCGAGCAATTTTAATGACATTGTAAAGTTTGTTTGCTGATTGAGATTTGTTTATTGTCATGTGTTCGTTAAGTCATGCATTGAAGAAACACACACACTTAATTTCCCCTTTGAATAACTATGTGGGCTCGTATGTGCTCGTGCTTGTGTGTGTGTGTGTGTGTGTGTGTGTGTGTGTGTGTGTGTGTGTGTGTGTGTGTGTGTGTGTGTGTGTGTGTGTGTGTGTGTGTGTGTATCCACACACATAACAGGCGGCTAGACTTTGCTGTGTAGTGACTCATTGAAGCTATGGGAGGCTGATAACCACGTCCTGCATGTTGAGGGACCATGGATTTTGTCTCCATGGACAACAATTTCAAAGGCCTTCATGTCAACATAATCCAGTTTCCGTGGCAACAACATCATCAGTCGTTTGGCAGCTGTGCAGAGGCAGCTCCAGCGAAGGGTCCAACAGGTGGTGATGTGAGACACCTGCGTCATCAAACTATAAATAACCTGCCATGTGGCAGCCAGGCATTGTGGGAGGCAACCCTGGATCGTGTAGAATGTCAAAGCACTTGCCATTCCAGCTCCCTAGTGATGATGGGTAAGACGGATCAGATGTGTCAGTGTTTGACATCACGAGAGGTGTCATAACAAAGTGCAATACAAACAAGGTAAAGGGTTCACTATTTGTAGAAAAAAAGGCAAAAACAGGACAGAGGAAGCAGTGAATGAAATAGTGTGCACTGTGAGCTGAATGATAATACTTTTCTCTATTATAATCAGTTACTATCCCTACTGTATCTAATGGTCAAGAGCCAATAAACTCTCTATTGCCACCCAACTCTATGTCAGACCCAGAGGCATAGGCCACATCCTGGTGGAGTCCTGCACACTGGAAGTGTGAGTCTTGTAGGCGGGGTGAGATTTGCAGTATTTGATCACACCTTGAATAAATGGTGCGTAAAACAAACCACTAATCCTGCACTAATCATGCTCAAACAAGGTTTAAAAAAAAAGGAGCCACTACGAATTTCATCAATCTAATCCTGAACAGAAGATGTATTTGACACTTGAGTTGTCTCCATGGAGAAATTGATTTAAGGGCACAATCTTAGACATCAATGAGATAAGTGTAGTCTGATTATAATGGAGGCTAATCAATGGCTGTACGTTGCAGCATTGACTACATTGATGATTAATAGACTACCTTTGGCCCTAGAGCAACAGAAAGACAACAGAGAATCCAGTTAAATAAATGTCACTCAAACGGCTGAATGACGCAAGCCGTCAGCATGTTGTAAGGCAGAGCTGTAAATAGATGTTACCAAACAAAGTTTGGGTCCCAAATGGCACCATATTCCCTATATAGGCCTAGTGCACTAAATCATTTGATCAGAGCCCTATGGTCCCTGCTCAAAATTAGTGCACTATAGGGAAAAGGTTCCATTCGGGACACAGACAATATGGTTGACAATGACTAACTGGACACAAACAGTCAGGCGGGGAAGGATAAAACCATCACCCTCAAAAGGCTATAAAACCTTTTCAGAATGCATCATTATGTAAGAGTGGACATTTCATGCATATGCCATAGAGCTGTAATTAGTAGATAGTGTTGAATTGCAGACAGAAGAAGTTAGGTACAGCCCTGTAGGTAGAGCAAAGGTATTTTCTGTCATTTTGAAGTCAACCTTTAATATAGAGTTACATCACATGTTTCTAACATCTGAAGGTAGTGTAATTCTGCTTCAAAGGCACTTTCTGATCAGTCTTAAACCATTTCAGATTAGGCTACTTCAAGTTGTTGATTCAAGTGGAGGAAAGTACGAGGCAAATTGGAAATATTCCCAGAACATTATCTAAGATTCCCTTTAAGTTCTACTTATGAGGATGATAACATACCCAAAACATTCAAAGAATGATTTTTCTTTCTCCCGAAATTATTTTAAGTGATATATCCTTGGAACGTGGTGCACAACATCTGTAACAACCACCACAGAACATTCCCCAAATGTTCTCATTAGGTTTCCAGGTAATGTAATAACACAATGTACCAGTAATGTTTTTAGAACATACTGCCACAACAAAATGTGAGAGCAATAGAAATGGTTCTGAGAAAACATCACAGGAACATTCTGCGGAGGCCCACCGCAGGTGCTTCAATCTGGCTCTGATGGAACGGTGCCAGGACCGGCTGATAACCTAGTACACATTGAAAAGGAGATAAGGTTAGTGGCGGAGGGAGTTTTGGGCCATCTCTGCCCAGGGGATGAAAGCCGCCCACTCCCCCGGCAGGTCCTGGCAATATGACCGCAGAAACCTACCCACATCCTGGTTAACTCTCTCCACCTGCCCGTTACTCTCGGTAACCTGAGGTGAAAACCTGAGGTGAGGCTGACCGAGAACCCCAGGCGTTCCATAAATGCCCTCCAGACCGTAGACGTGAACTGGGGACCCCGATCAGAAACTATATCCTCAGGCACCCCGTAGTGCCGGAAGACATGGTTGAACAGGGCCTCCGCAGTCTGTAGAGCTGTAGGGAGACCGGGCAAAGGAAGGAGGCGGCAGGACTTAGATCCATAACAACCAGGATCGTGGTGTTTCCCTGTGACGGAGAAAGATCCGTCACGAAATCCACCGATAGGTGTGACCACGGCAGTTGTGGAACGGGTAGGGGTTGTAATTTCCCTCTGGGCAGGTGTCTAGGTGCCTTGCACTGGGCGCACACCGAGCAGGAGGAAACATAAACCCCCACGTCCTTTGCTAAAGTGGGCCACCAGTACTTCCCACTAAGACAGCGCACTGTCCGACCGATGCCAGGATGACCAGAGGAGGGTGACGTGTGAGCCCAACAGATCAATTGATCGCGGACATCAGAGGGAACGTACAGACGCACAACTGGACACTGGTTGGGAGTGTGCTCTGTACGTAACGCCCGCTTGATGTCCGCGTCCACCTCCCATACCACCGGTGCCACCAGGCAAGAAGCCGGAAGTATGTGTCTTACATCCGGGACAGTGCGTCTGCCTTAGCGTTCTGGGAACCTGGTCTGTAGAAAAGGGTGAAAACACAACGGGTGAAAAACATGGCTCACCTTGCCTGACGAGGGTTCAGTCTCCTTGCCGCCCGGATGTACTCCAGATTGCGGTGGTCAGTCCTAATGAGGAAAGGGTGTTTAGCCCCTTCAAGCCAATGCCTCCACGCCTTCAGAGCCTTGACAACAGTCAACAGCTCCCGATCACCCACATCATAGTTTCGCTCTGCCGGGCTGAGCTTCTTTGAAAAAAAAAGCACAGGGGCGGAGCTTTGGTGGCGTACCCAAGGGCTGAGACAGCACAGCTCCTATCCCAGCCTCGGACGTGTCCACCTTTACTATAAATTCCAAAGAGGGATCAGGATGAGCCAGCACGGGAGCCGAGTTAAACAGAGCCTTCAGGTGACCAAAAGCCCTGTCCGCCCCAGCTGACCACTGCAGTCGCATCGGTCCCCCTTTAGCAAAGAGGTAATGGGAGCCGCTACCTGACCAAAGCCCTGGATAAACCTCCGGTAGTAGTTGGCAAACCATAAAAACCGCTGGACCTCCTTTACAGTGGTTGGAGTCGGCCAATTACGCACGGCTGAAATACGGTCCTTCTCCATCTCCACCCCTGTCGTGGACAGGCGGTACCCTAGGAAGGAGACGGACTGTTGGAAGAACAGACATTTCTCAGCCTTGACGTACAGGTCATGCTCCAACAGTCAACCAAGCACCTTGCCGAATGTATCCCTGTCCCCAGAGATTCGGAGACATATGTTTCCATTGCCGCCGTCTCCTCCTGTGACAAAGGATACACGTGACTCCTGGAAAGTGCTGCGTCTACCATGAGATTTATCGCACAATCCCCCCGACGATGGGGTGGTAATTGAGTCGCCTTCTTTTTACAGAAGGCGAGAGCCAAATCGGCATATTCATGGGGGATGTGCATGGTGGAGACCTGTTTTGGACTCTCCACCGTAGTTGCACCTATGGAAACACCTACACACCTCCTGAGCACTGACGTGACCAAACCTTGAGAGTCGCCTGTTTCCACGAAATAGTGGGGTCATGATCGGCCAACCAGGGACACCCCAACACCACAGGAAACACAGGTGAATCGATCAGAAAGAGGCTAATTCTCTCCTGCGTTATCATACATAGTGGAGCTGTGACCTCCCTGATCAGTCCCGACCCTAATGGACGAGTATCTAAGACATGTACAGGGAAGGGCAGATCAACAGGATCCCAATAGGGATCCCTAATCTAATTGCAAATGAACGATCAATAAAGTTCCCAGCTGCACCTGAATCTACTAGCGCCTTATGTTGGGAATGCGGGGAAAACTAATGAAATTCTATACATACACACGTGCGAAACAGGAAGCTCTGGGTGAGTCGGGTGCCTACTCACCAGGGATTATCCACCAGTTGCCTCGACTCCCTGGAGAACCTATACAGTGCCTTGCGAAAGTATTCGGCCCCCTTGAACTTTGCGACCTTTTGCCACATTTCAGGCTTCAAACATAAAGATATAAAACTGTATTTTTTTGTGAAGAATCAACAACAAGTGGGACACAATCATGAAGTGGAACGACATTTATTGGATATTTCAAACTTTTTTAACAAATCAAAAACTGAAAAATTGGGCGTGCAACATTATTCAGCCCCCTTAAGTTAATACTTTGTAGTACCACCTTTTGCTGCGATTACAGCTGTAAGTCGCTTGGGGTATGTCTCTATCAGTTTTGCACATCGAGAGACTGACATTTTTTCCCATTCCTCCTTGCAAAACAGCTCAAGTTCAGTGAGGTTGGATGGAGAGCATCTGTGAACAGAAGTTTTCAGTTCTTTCCACAGATTCTCGATTGGATTCAGGTCTGGACTTTGACTTGGCCATTCTAACACCTGGATATGTTTTTTTTTTAACCATTCCATTGTAGATTTTGCTTTATGTTTTGGATCATTGTCTTGTTGGAAGACAAATCTCCGTCCCAGTCTCAGGTCTTTTGCAGACTCCATCAGGTTTTCTTCCAGAATGGTCCTGTATTTGGTTCCATCCATCTTCCCATCAATTTTAACCATCTTCCCTGTCCCTGCTGAAGAAAAGCAGGCCCAAACCATGATGCTGCCACCACCATGTTTGACAGTGGGGATGGTGTGTTCAGCTGTGTTGCTTTTACGCCAAACATAACGTTTTGCATTGTTGCCAAAAAGTTCAATTTTGGTTTCATCTGACCAGAGCACCTTCTTCCACATGTTTGGTGTGTCTCCCAGGTGGCTTGTGGCAAACTTTAAACAACACTTTTTATGGATATCTTTAAGAAATGGCTTTCTTCTTGCCACTCTTCCATAAAGGCCAGATTTGTGCAATATACGACTGATTGTTGTCCTATGGACAGAGTCTCCCACCTCAGCTGTAGATCTCTGCAGTTCATCCAGAGTGATCATGGGCCTCTTGGCTGCATCTCTGATCAGTCTTCTCCTTGTATGAGCTGAAAGTTTAGCGGGACGGCCAGGTCTTGGTAGATTTGCAGTGGTCTGATACTCCTTCCATTTCAATATTATCGCTTGCACAGTGCTCCTTGGGATGTTTAAAGCTTGGGAAATCTTTTTGTATCCAAATCCGGCTTTAAACTTCTTCACAACAGTATCTCGGACCTGCCTGGTGTGTTCCTTGTTCTTCATGATGCTCTCTGTGCTTTTGACGGACCTCTGAGACTATCACAGTGCAGGTGCATTTATACGGAGACTTGATTACACACAGGTGGATTGTATTTATCATCATTAGTCATTTAGGTCAACATTGGATCATTCAGAGATCCTCACTGAACTTCTGGAGAGAGTTTGCTGCACTGAAAGTAAAGGGGCTGAATAATTTTACACGCCCAATTTTTCAGTTTTTGATTTGTTAAAAAAGTTTGAAATATCCAATAAATGTCATTCCACTTCATGATTGTGTCCCACTTGTTGTTGATTCTTCACAAAAAAAATAAAGTTTTATATCTTTATGTTTGAAGCCTGAAATGTGGCAAAAGGTTGCAAAGTTCAAGGGGGCCGAATACTTTCGCAAGGCACTGTAGGTCCAGCAGCTGGTCAAAGATAAGGATGGTGTCCCTGCAGGCTAGCTCCCTACGAACGTCCTCGTGTAGACCACACCTGTAGTGGTCAATCAGGGCCCGCTCATTCCATCCCGCGCCGGCGGCCAGAGTTCGAAAGTCCATAGCGAAGTCTTGTGCGCTCCTCATCCCCTGTCTGAGATGATACAAGCGTTCCCCCGCCGCTCTCCCTTCAGGTGGATGATCGAAAACCGCCCGGAAGCGGGTAAAATCCTCATAATTGTCCAACGTCGGTCCTTCCCTTCCCCAGACTGCGTTGGCCCATTCGATTGCTTACCAGTCAGACAGGAGATGAGGGCGTTTACACTCTCGCGTCCCGAAGGAGCTGGGTGAACAGTTGCCAGGTAGAGCCCCAGCTGGAGTAGGAACCACTGGCACCCGGCAGCCGTTCCATCGTATACCCTCGGGAGCGCTTGCCGAATCCCACTAGATCCAGGTGAAGGAGGGGTGGACAGCGGTGTGGGTTGTTGTGGGAGCTGGGGTGATGATGATGGGGTTGCTGGAAAACCCCCTCTCTCCCATCAAATATTCCTCCGCAATCCACACCCCATGACAAAGTGAAAACAGGTTTTTTGAATTTTTTGCAAATGTATTAAATATAAAAAACAGAAATACCTTATTTACATACATTTGTCTTATTTTATTGAGTTTGTCAATAAGGCCTATGTTATGTCCATTTGCCATATATGATCATAGGAAGTAGGCTTCCGAACCCAAAAGTCAGTGAACCATGTCCAAATGGCATATCAAAACAAACTTTATTTTATATTTGTATTTTACCTTTATTTAACTAGGCAAGTCAGTTAAGAACAAATTCTTATTTTCAATGACGGCCTAGGAACAGTGGGTTAACTGCCTGTTCAGGGGCAGAACGACAGATTTGTACCTTGTCAGCTCGGGGGTTTGAACTTGCAACCTTCCGGTTACTAGTCCAACGCTCTAACCACTGTGAAATGCTTACTTAAGTCCTTAACCAGCAGTGCAGTTCAATAAGTGTTAAGAAAATATTTACCATGTAGACTAAAGTAAAAAACAAGAATAAAAAGTAACACAATAAGAATAACAATAACGAGGATATACACAGGGGACAACGGTACCCAGTCAGTGTGCGGGGGTACAGGTTAGTTGAGGTCATTTATACATTTAGGTAGGGGTGAAGTGACTATGCATTGGTAATAAACAGTGAGTAGCAGCAGTGTACAAAAGGGAAGGGAGGGGTCAATGTAAATTGTCCAGTGGCGATTTTGTTAATTGTTCAGCAGTCTTATGGCTTGGGGTAGAAACTGTTGAGGAGCCGTTTGGACCTAGAGTTGGCGCTCCGGTACCGCTTGCCGTGCGGTAGCAGAGAAAACAGTCTATACCCGGAGTGACTGGAGTCTCTGACAATTTTATGGCATTTCCTCTGACACCGCCTATTATATAGGTCCTGGATGGCAGGAAGCTTGGCCCCAGTGATGAACTGGGCCGTTTGCACTACCCGCTGTAGCGTCTTTACGGTCAGATGCTGAACAGTTGCCATACCAGGCGGTGATGCAACCGGTCTGTATGCTCTAGATGGTGCAGCTGTAGAACATTTTGAGGATCTGGGGACCCATGCCAAATATTTTTAAGTCTTCTGAGAAGAAATGGTTTTGTTGTGCGACTGCCATGGTATGTTTGGACCATGATAGTTTGTTGGTGATGTGGACACCAAGGAACTTGAAACTCTCGACCCACTCCACTACAGCCCCATCATTGTTAATGGGGGCCTGTTCGGCCCGCCATTTCCTTTAGTCCACGATCAGCTCCTTTGTCTTGCTTACATTGAGAGAGAGGTTGTTGTCCTGACACCACACTGCCAGTTCTCTGACCTCCTCCCTATAGGCCATCTCATCGTTGTCGGCGTCGTCAGCAAACTTAATGATGGTGTTAGAGTCGTGTTTGGCCACGCAGTCAACAGGGAGTACAGGAGGGGACTAAGTACACACCCGTGAGGGGCCCCAGTGTTAAGGATCAGTGTGGCATATATTAGTATTGAACGTACTAAATCAGTATGTTATGACCATTTGCCATATATGATCATAGGAAGTCGGCTTCCTTACACAAAAGTCAGTGAACCATGTGCAAATGGCATATATAATGTCGAGATGGCCAATATACTGACCAAATAATATACTGTATATCACTATGTTAAGCCCTGAATCAACCTAGAAGGTCTACTTGTCATGTTTGATCATAGGAAGTCAGAATTTCTCATTGGTTTTGATTCAGCATGTCCATTTTGTAATTTGAAGTGCTTATGGATATACATTGGCAATGGACACTGTCAACTTGCAGATGAGCATGTTCACACTGACTGTAATGGACACTGTCCAATTTCTCATTGGTGTTGATTTCAACCTGTCCATTTGGTGATGGTAAATTCCTCATTAATACATTGGAAATGTACACTGTCCATTTGAAATATAAAATGTACATTGCCAATACATTATACTGCCATCAAGTCAGCCATCAGTCAATAAGATATCATACTGAAACTAAACTTATACATACTGACACCAAACTCACTTTGTCCAACTCTTTTAGAAGCCAACTATCACATATTTCAGAGCTGGCCCACAATTCATAGCGCCTTCTGTTAAAACCATTTTTTTTTTAAATTAAAAACATAGTTACATTTGAGCTCCGGGTCCAGTTCTGACATTATGTGAAGGCCTCACTGAGGCCACCCCGAATCCCAAGTTTCGGCTCGATAGGTCATTTGGAGCCAGAGCAGAGATCTTAATTAATGCTGTAAATTTACCTATTTAGACGGTTGCTACGGGGTCCCTGAACGAGCTATCCGTCAGTCTCTATGGGCCGCGGCTGTTTCAATGCACCTAGTCTTGTGATTCTGGGACTTTTCTAAATGTCATCATTTTCACAATGTTAAAAAATAATTGAATACGTTGCAAATGGACGAGGCTGCCTTAAAACCTTCTAGAGCCACATGACTCACGGTGCACTACCGACTTAAGCTCTAGAACAGGTTTATAAAGTTTCAGAGCTCTAGGTCTGACGGTTCTATTATGGTGCGAATGCCGGTTACGATTGCAGGCTCTGTGTGTCTGTAAGCCCCACATTGTGTCACTCCATCCTGGCTGTGTGTGTGAGAGTTTTGTCTTGGACATCTGATGGGAGAAATGACTGTTTTACAGCTAATCACACATATGACATTTTGGAAAGATGTGACCTTTTTAACCCTTCGAAACAGCCCCTATTTTAAGGCAATTCCAGTTGTCACGGGAAGCTGAAAGTAAACACATATCTTCCTTGGGGCACGCTTATACAGAATCCAGTCTTTTCAAGTCTTTACGCTAAGAACTGAATGATTTACAGAGGGTTTGAATGCAGTGTTTTTCTCTAACAATTTAACCACTTCCGGTTGACCCAGGAAGCTTAAAATCAACACAGGTAATCCTTTTAGTGGCCTGATGGATTGTCATTAAAGATAGATTGATATGGCAAACATAACCCACATAGGCATCAGGTTGAAGTTAGGGCAACAGGCAATGTATTCCTATGGGGAAAGAGGTCGAGGTCAAGTGTTATAAGAAATACACCCATTTTCACTGTTACGGGTTAATTCCACACGGTCACGGTTAGGCTTGCACAGATCAGGAGGACCTTAGGAACTTTTCTGTGGTTGAATTGTGCTTCTAGCCTTAACGGTTCTGCCACTGTCACCCAAAAGCACCTCAAATTTAGGTCAGGCTTAATTTTGGGCCTACTTTTTTGCACGGTCAGACCGAGCGAGCTACAGTCAAGTGGGGCACCTCGTTGAACTCGACAAGGCCTAGAGACTACAGTGGTTCCTCCTGTGGCACACCTTGCAATACCAGATAATTTAAAGCCTTTTTTGTAAAACATAGTATAAGTTTGGCTTAATTTATTTGATTAATATTATGGTGTTTCTATTCAGTGAAAAATGAAAAAAAGAAACCCTCAGGTTTTCCATTAGGATGGAATGGAAAATATAGTGCCGTACAACGTGACGGTCGGGAGTAGGCTACAGGATTGGAGGATTCTAATTGTTTGCCTTCATTAGACAACTTTGTTCCAATGTTTCTGTACATCAGTGATGTTTATTCCCATAGTAATTCGTTATGGATCCATAACTAAATCTGCATTTTGAAAGAGTATTTTTTTATCATTATTATCATTTTTATTATAATTTTTTATCATTATTTTATTAACGAAATGTGTTTTTTTGTTAATTAGGCTACTGTGCAGTCAACAATACATACTGTAGTAAACATGGGAAAGTGCTTAAATCCTTACATAAGGGAGAGCAGGCCATGTCTGTACTACAGAATGCGGGGCTCAGGGGAGACCGGTGTTATTTCATAGTTGTGATGTCTTCACTATTATTCTACAATGTAGAGGATAGTAAAAAATAAAGAAAAATTCTGGAATGAGTAGGTGTGTCCAAACTTTTGACTGGTGCTTAATTAATTAGATTAATATTATGGTGTTTCTATTCCATGAAAAATGAAAAACCCTCTGTGTTTATATAGCGTGATGCAGATGCTCATAAATTCAGAGGGTTGTCAGTTTGTAAATTCAGACCATTTGGTTCTCGGAGCGCACACTGGACGTTTGGGCTGAGGAGTAGTGTTGATTTGAGCATACAACGGCAGTCAAGCAACCAAGCTAACGTTGGCTAGCTTTCTAACTACTTCCAGACACAAATGAGACCACTCTGACCATTTTATTCACCCTAGCAGAGCTTGTAAGATAGTTTTTGTGTTAACCAGAGCGTTGGGGACTCTATCTGTGCTGCTGGAAACAATTTAATCACGCTTTTTTGCCGACGTTTACTGACACTGGCCATATTCAACAGGTGTTGAGCGCTCATAAATGAAATAAATTAATTATTCTGCACTCTGGTACACTCAGACGAGAGTGCTCTGAAATCCATGTAGATAATAGGCTGGACACATTACACGTTTAACAACGTACTTTTCTGATAAAAACTAGTTCATTGCTTCCGCCGTGGAGCCCAGTTTCATAACATATTTCCGTATTTCGTTTTGAAGTAATCACGAAAAACAGGCCTTATTTGAGTGCATTTTCAACCGGCCAGCTTCTAGTTCTATTAAGCATTGTGGCTCCAACTCGCCTTCCGAACTTTCTATTCCCAGTTTATTGTTCAACGTCAAAATGCCTCCTTCGCTATTGTTGGCAATGAGACCTGCTCACATTGTTTTATAGTTAAAATGTAAACGACAACTAAATAATATTGGAACTCTGCGGTCGTCCCATTGTGTCCTATGGGGGAAATATAGGCATGTCTGTCTATTTCGCCAAATATCTCACTGTGTATATTTAGATTTTTTCAAGTTGGGCACCATTTTAATCAGGAGAATCTCCTCTTTGTAATTATGTCTGGGCAGTGAGCTCGTTTGTCATCGATCGCTAGACCAAAAATAGTCCAAAGTTTTTTCCCTACTTTCTCATTACGCAGACATAAGCACAGTTGACATCATCGAGGTGCGGATGTTCACTTTCTACACAAGTCGTTTTTTTCTAGTTTCGTCCAACGAATAGATTGTCATGGTAAAATAAAAAGGATACATTTTTTGTGCCATTTAGGCGAACTGGAATTCTAAGCATCACTCCAGTAAAAACAGGCTCTGCGAATGTTTGATTCCATTCATTTGATATGGGTTTGCGCTAGGTTTCCAGCTTAGCCAAAGTTCTTTAGATGTTTTTCAGCCATGGGTGAATTTTGTCCAGCCTATAGATAGCCAGAGCAAATTTACAAAAGCACCCGAATGACCATTGAGAACGCACAACAACTATACCATTCAGCTAAGCTAAGAATGACGGGAATAATCAAGTCAATAAACGTTGGGTAGTTAGATAGCCTATAGTTAATATACTGGCAAGTTTGATGTACAACGACTAACGTTAGGTAGCTAGCTAACATACTGGTACATAATGCTGTAATGATATGTGGTTCGTAAGGACAGCGTAAATAACAAATTATCAGCCAACATAATGTGTAAGGTAACTTATTTGAAAAGTCATTACTTTACTATATTGAGTAGCAAGCTATCCCTTGGTTGTTAGGGCAAATCTGGCCTGTGATATCAGGGGGGGTTTTCACACCTAGCTCTGCTATTATTTTACCTTTATTTAAATAGGCAAGTCAGTTAAGAACAAATTCTTATTTTCAATGACAGCCTAGGCATAGTGCCTTGTTCAGGGGCAGAATGCCAGATTTTTACCTTGTCAGCTCGGGGATTCGATCTTGCAACCTTTCAGTTACTAGTCCAATGCTCTAACCACTAGGGTACCTGCCACCCCCTATTAAACTATTCTTTAGTAAAGGTTGAATAGTCTATTGTTCAGCTATTAGCCCCCTCCCCAACTTGCAGCAAATTGTTGTTGTTATTTTCCCTCTTCCACGCGTCATCATTCTGCGCCTGAGTGGCTCACTTGTGGGAGTGCTGGCAGGATATGGCAGCATCTTCGGTTGTGTATCAAGAATTCTGCATCCAGTAGCATGTTTGTATGAAGGTGTGGCTATTCACAGGCAAATTGTTATATGCTATGGAGGAACATTTGTGTCTTTTTGTCGAGAGCAAAACTTTTTTTCATAATTGTTATGAAAGCAACTTTTTTCAGACACAAAAGGAATTCATAGCGGACACCTATGAAGAAGGACTGTGATGATGGCATCTCAAGTAAAGCAGCACTGTGCGTTCGTCCGTCCAACTTTTACATAGTTAGTAGTTAGCTCCTACGATTCAGTGTCATTTCATAACACTCTACTATATTACATACAGTGCCTTGCGAAAGTATTCGGCCCCCTTGAACTTTGCAACCTTTTGCCACATTTCAGGCTTCAAACATAGATATAAAACTGTATTTTTTTGTGAAGAATCAACAACAAGTGGGACACAATCATGAAGTGGAACGACATTTATTGGATATTTCAAACTTTTTTAACAAATCAAAAACAAAAAAATTGGGCGTGCAACATTATTCAGCCCCCTTAAGTTAATACTTTGTAGCGCCACCTTTTGCTGCGATTACAGCTGTAAGTCGCTTGGGGTATGTCTCTATCAGTTTTGCACATCGAGAGACTGAAATTTTTTCCCATTCCTCCTTGCAAAACAGCTCGAGCTCAGTGAGGTTGGATGGAGAGCATTTGTGAACAGCAGTTTTCAGTTCTTTCCACAGATTCTCGATTGGATTCAGGTCTGGACTTTGCCTTGGCCATTCTAACACCTGGATATGTTTATTTTTGAACCATTCCATTGTAGATTTTGCTTTATGTTTTGGATCATTGTCTTGTTGGAAGACAAATCTCCGTCCCAGTCTCAGGTCTTTTGCAGACTCCATCAGGTTTTTTTCCAGAATGGTCCTGTATTTGGCTCCATCCATCTTCCCATCAATTTTAACCATCTTCCCTGTCCCTGCTGAAGAAAAGCAGGCCCAAACCATGATGCTGCCACCACCATGTTTGACAGTGGGGATGGTGTGTTCAGCTGTGTTGCTTTTACGCCAAACATAACATTTTGCATTGTTGCCAAAAAGTTCAATTTTGGTTTCATCTGACCAGAGCACCTTCTTCCACATGTTTGGTGTGTCTCCCAGGTGGCTTGTGGCAAACTTTAAACTACACTTTTTATGGATATCTTTAAGAAATGGCTTTCTTCTTGCCACTCTTCCATAAAGGCCAGATTTGTGCAATATACGACTGATTGTTGTCCTATGGACAGAGTCTCCCACCTCAGCTGTAGATCTCTGCAGTTCATCCAGAGTGATCATGGGCCTCTTGGCTGCATCTCTGATCCGTCTTCTCCTTGTATGAGCTGAAATTTTAGAGGGACGGCCAGGTCTTGGTAGATTTGCAGTGGTCTGATACTCCTTCCATTTCAATATTATCGCTTGCACAGAGCTCCTTGGGATGTTTAAAGCTTGGGAAATCTTTTTGTATCCAAATCCGGCTTTAAACTTTTTCACAACAGTATCTCGGACCTGCCTGGTGTGTTCCTTGTTCTTCATGATGCTCTCTGCGCTTTTAACGGACCTCTGAGAGAGAGTTTGCTGCACTGAAAGTAAAGGGGCTGAATAATTTTGCACGCCCAATTTTTCAGTTTTTGATTTGTTAAAAAAGTTTGAAATATCCAATAAATGTCGTTCCACTTCATGATTGTGTCCCACTTGTTGTTGATTCTTCACAAAAAAATACAGTTTTATATCTTTATGTTTGAAGCCTGAAATGTGGCAAAAGGTCGCAAAGTTCAAGGGGGACGAATACTTTCGCAAGGCACTGTACATACATACCGTAGAATGAATAATAATTATTTTTCTTAAACTAACCAAAAGCATTTAGCTATGAACGCCTGTTCTTGCTATTTCCAGTTGAATAAATCTAACTTTCTTTCATGCCAACTCATAAGCAGGCCATGTCATATTTCTTCCATAGTCAATATATAATCATATTTCATGACAGTGTAACCGTTATATTTTTTTACAGAAGGATGATAGAACACAATATGTCTGTTACAAAGAGTTTGGGTTGTCTTTGCAGCGTGTAGATGGTGCAGGTATCATTGCATATTTCCCATCACCTAATGAACAACACCAGTCTGGTGTTTAGCTTTCTGTGCTGTATTGACGTACCCTGAAAATGACATCTGTTGCTTTAGATTGAACTGTCATATCTCAGTTATTGTTTTCATATCTACAAAAAAAATAAGCTATTTTCTTTACTTTCAGAGAGCGAGCTGATCAAGAGGTCGAAAATGTAGATATTGCCAGATGTTCACTGTCTGAGGAATAGGCCGTGGAAGCTTTATTGCTTGCAAAAGTGTCCAAAACCAGAGGTAATTAAACTGTTCTGTGTTCTTTTTCTCTCTTCCGCCTGTCTTGTTGTACATGGATCCTGTCTCACATGCATTAATTAAAAAAACCTTAAGATGTCAGCTGCTAATTTTCAGATTTACACCACATAAACACATCCATTTTCACTGGACTATCTGTTGCTGCCAAGTCATGATTTCCCTGGGGGTTAGCCTTGCAATAACCAAGTGGTGAGACATATACCCTCTATATTCAAATGTTTCAGGTACACTCCGATAGGTGTCTCCGTCACATACACTATCTTCTATTGACATTATCTTCTATAGTTTGTACTCGTGTGTCTGTTTTTCAGCATGAAGTACTCATGAAGCATGAAGTACACCAGGTGAGACCACACACACACAATAACAGTCTCTCTCCTTCACTTCATCCCTCTCCCCCTTCTCCCTAAATACTCTAGGTTATATCAGCTGTTTTGGTGAACCCCTCCCGCACCTGAACTGGCTGACACAGAGGGCACAGCATGATCATAGGTGAGAGGTCACTTGGTCGGGTCAACAGGAAGTATTATTAAAGAGATGCTTTACATTGAAATACAGACAGAGATGTAGTAGTCCCAGAGTTAATGATCCAAGGTTAGTTTTGCATTTCACCTCCTGATGATTATGATGACTGACTGTGTTAGGATAAAAAAAAACAAGGCTTAATCATGCTCTCTCTCTATCCATCTGTCTCTCGTCTGCAGGTATGTTTTGATGTGAGAGAGGAAGCCAGTCCCATCATCACCACCTCACCCGCTCTTAAGATAACCTGTCCTCAACATTCCGCTTTTTAGGGCCTTCCTCTGACACCACCTGGTATAGAGGTCCTGGATGGCAGGAAGCTTGGCCCCTGTGATGTACTGGGCTGTGTGCACTACCCTCTGTAGTGCCTTGCAGTCGGAGGCCGAGCAGTTGCCATACCAGGCAGTGATGCAACCCCTCAGGATGCTCTCGATGGTGCAGCTGTAGAACCTTTTGAGGATCTGAGAACCCATGCCAAATCTTGATGGGGAATAGGTTTGGTTGTGCCTTCTTCACAACTGTGCTTGGACCATGTTAGTTTGTTGGTGATGTAGACGCCAAGGAACTTGAAGCTCTCAAACTACTCCACTACAGCCCCGTCTATGAGAATGGGGGTGTGCTCGGTCCTTCTTTTCCTGTAGTCCACAAAATCATCTCTTTTGTCTTGTCACGTTGAGAGAGGTTGCTGTCCTTGCACCACACGGTCAGGTCTCTGACTTCCTCCCTATAGGCTCTCTCGTCGTTGTCGGTGATCAGGCCTACCACTGTTGTGTCATAAGGCAAACTTAATGATGGTGTTGAGTCGTGCCTGACCATGCAGTCATGAGTAAACAGGAAGTACAGGAGAGGACTGAGCACGCACCCCTGAGGGGCCCCCGTTCTGAGGATCAGCGTGGCGGATGTGTTGTTACCTACCCTTACCACCTGGGGGTGGCCCATCAGGAAGTCTAGGATCCAGTTGCAGAGGGAGGTCTTTAGTCCCAGGGTCCTTAGCTTAGTGATGAGATTTGAGGGCACTATGGTATTGAACGCTGAGCTGTAGTCAATGAATAGCATTCTCACATAGGTGTTCCTTTTGTCCAGGTGGGAAAGGGCAGTGTGGAGTGCAATAGAGATTGCATCATCTGTGGATCTGTTGGGGCAGTATGCAAATTGGATTGGGTCTAGGGTTTCTGGGATAATGGTGTTGAAGTGAGCCATGACCAGCCTTTCAAAGCACTTCATGGCTACAGACGTGAGTGCTACGGGTCGGTAGTCATTTAGGTGATCTGCCTGAAGAATGTTGGTATTACAGACTCAGACAGGGAGAGGTTGAAAATGTCAGTGAAGACATTTGTCAGATGGTCAGCGCATGCTCGGAATACAGGTCCTGCTAATCCATCTGGTCCTGCGGCCTTGTGAATGTTGACCTGTTTAAAGGTCTTAGTCACATTGACTGCGGAGAGCGTGATCACACAGTCATCCGGAACAGCTGATGCTCTCATGCATGTTTCAGTGTTACTTGCCTCAAAGCGAGCAATCAATCAATCAAATGTATTTATAAAGCCCTTCTTACATCAGCTGATGTCACAAAGTGCTGTACAGAAACCCAGCGTAAAACCCCAAACAGCAAGCAATGCAGGTGTAGAAGCACGGTGGCTAGGAAAAACTCCCTAGAATGGCCAGAACCTAGGAAGAAACCTAGAGAGGAACCAGGCTATGTGGGGTGGCCAGTCCTCTTCTGGCTGTGCCGGGTGGAGATTATAACAGAACATGGCAAAGATGTTCAAATGTTCATAGATGACCAGCAGGGTCAAATAATAATAATCACAGTGGTTGTCGAGGGTGCAACAGGTCAGCACCTCAGGAGTAAATGTCAGTTGCTGCTCCTGCTATCTCTAGAGAGTTGAAAACATCAGGTCTGTGACAGGTAGCACGTCCGGTGAACAGGTCAGGGTTCCATAGCTGCAGGCAGAACAGTTGAAACTGGAGCAGCAGCACGACCAGGTGGACTGGGGACAGCAAGGAGTCATCAGGCCAGGTAGTCCCGAGGCATGGTCCTAGGGCTCAGATTCTGAGAGTGAGAGAGAGAGAGAGAGAGAGAGAGAGAGAGAGAGAGATAACAGACTGACCCTAGCCCCCCCGACACATAAACTCCTGCAACATAAATACTGGAGGCTGAGACAGGAGGGGTCAGGAGACACTGTGGCCCCATCTGACAATACCCCCGGACAGGACCAAACAGGCAGGGTATAACCCCACACACTTTGCCAAAGCACAGCACCCACACCACTAGAGGGATATCTTCAACCACCAACTTACCATCCTGAGACAAGACCAAGTATAGCCCACGAAGATCTCTGCCATGCACAACACAAGCACAGAAGTAATTTGGCTCATCTGGTAGGCTCGTGTCATCTGGTCGGCTGTGCTTCCCTTTGTAGTCTGTAATAGTTTGCAAGCCCTGCCACATCCGACGAGCGTTGGAGCCGGTGTAGTACGATTCGATCTTAGTCCTGCTTTGCCTGTTTGATGGTTCGTCGGAGTGCATAGCGGGATTTCTTATAAGCTTCCAGGTTAGAGTCCCGCTCCTTGAAAGTGGCAGCTCTACCCTTTCGCTCAGTGCGGATGTTGCCTGTAATCCATGGATTCTGGTTGGGATATGTACGCACAGTCACTGTGGGGACGACTTATTGATGAAGCCAGTGACTGATGTGGTGTACTCCTAAATGTCATATACAACTTTGTACAACATGTCAATGTTATAGTTGCAATCAATGTTTGTAGGCTACTTGTCCATTATGTTGTTTATAGTTACAACACTTCAGGGAAAGATGGTTGTACAACATGTCCATTATGTAATTTATAGTTACAGCAAATAAGTTTGCACAACATGCCTTTCAAGTGGCACATGTGCAGAAGGCATGTGGTTGTTTAGCTATCGGGAAGAGGCATCCAGAGAATCCTGTCCTCTTACCCCCTCTGTCTGGGACATTCCAACACCAACTGCTTCCTCTGCTACAGTCTCACTGTGACGTCAGCACGTTTTGGACTTCTAACCCATTTTAAACATTGTGTGTTTGAGCTACAGACTTCTGGGCTGTACCATTGTATTTGTCTATTTCTGTGTGATTAACAAAGGCTGAGCTAGAGCGGTGTTTGTGAGACAAGGGCGGATCCTGAAGGGGACTGGGGCTATTGACTGAGCAAACAATTTCTGTATTTATAGCATTCATATACATTCATTTTGATCAATTGTTTACTTTTATTGACATTTTTCACTTAAACTCATGAATGTAACTATTTATCTCAAATAGTTTTGTTTTACTTATAACCCTGGTTGTCCTGAAAAGAAAATTGTGAGCCTAAATATAAAGACTGGACACGCAGATAAATTCAAGTCAGATAAATGAAGAAAAAAATAGCTGGGGTCTTGGAACATTGTTACGCATCAGCCAACTCACACCCCAAAAGGCAAAAAATGCCGGGGCTGGGACCCCTCGCCCAACAGCACCTTCCTGCCAGGACTGGAGCAAAGCAGCCCCTGGCTGCTACCCAGAGGGAACCCATTAAGACATTTCTTGAGCTCTGATAAACAAAAACCTATACTGTAAAGTTAGCTGCAGACAAGCTTTGAGTTTCACAGCAAACTAGTATCCCTGTTATCAACAATATTATCTCTGATCAGAGTGGGATAATCATGATGCAAGCCAATTCAGTTATGATTCCTCCCTGTGTATTAGGTTACTCAACACAGAGGGGATAAAATCCATCGAATCAGCAGAGCTGGGGAATGCGCATCGATAAACAAATACGACACCCCATTGCTTTCTCCCATCGCCCAGTAGCATGTAAATGACATGTGTGCAAGCGAAAAAACACACTGGAGGAAGTGACCCCCTCCTCTCTCTGTTCCATTTAACAGAAATGGGGGGTGAACCTTCTTGAAAGAGAATTTCTGATTTAATTCCCAGAAAACACCCCATTCCCATCCAAGAGCTGATAGGGAAAGTAGAGATCTGTCTGGGATATAACAGGGGAAAACACATTGGAAAGCCATTGTATAAATCTACAGACAGTCCTGCAGGCCCAGCAAAGTATCAGAGACACAGAGCTACTCCTCTTTCTAATCGCTACTAGCACGCACAACACTTGCAGTGGCAGTATCAGCTAAGGTCATGATCACACACACATCTAGCACAGTTCAGCACTTCTAAAAAATAGCCTATT
Source organism: Oncorhynchus mykiss (assembly GCF_013265735.2). Lineage (NCBI taxonomy): Eukaryota > Metazoa > Chordata > Actinopteri > Salmoniformes > Salmonidae > Oncorhynchus > Oncorhynchus mykiss. Next base: position 36,594,214 of record NC_048567.1, read on the forward strand.
CAAATATTGGTGCAGGATTAGCAGCTTTATGTCCTGTCTGTCAACTTACTTTAACATTTATCAGCTACAATATGTTGCCATGTAACTTGCCAGTTGGTTTTCTTAGATCACACTCCAGGGAAAGCTAAGATAAGTTTTAGTTCATTCTTTCCCATTGTGCTGAGAGGCAAATGGCACCAGCTGGGTGGTTTGAATCAGGACTTTGATTCAACCATAAACACAGTGATAATTACTATTATTTCCTTATTTTCAAATATCACCATTATAATGGTCAATTCCCTGATTCTTGAGTCCTTGTCTTATTTGTGAACACTGATGTGCAAAGATAAAACATGTATAGCAATCAAACTGATGCCAGAAGTTGAAAAGAGGCATTTTAAGTTTTATGATTTAAAAGTGTAAATGAAAGCAGGCCCAGGACAGGCGTTATTGGGCAGGCAGGCCAAAGCCTGTTTGGAGTTACAGACCCAACAGTAGCTGCCCACAATGACTTTACGCATCAACATACAGTACATCTCACAGTTTCTGCCCGACAGTCTGTATTTCTGGAGCTTTCTTTGCCTATTTGTCTCTTTGTTTTCTGCCTATGTCTTTGTCTCTGTGTCCCTGCCCTGCTAGTATGGGTATATGTATTTGCATATCCCACCATGACTGGGCATAGTTGTAGTTGAGCATCAATAAATGTTTATTACCAAGGCCTTGTCAACCTTTCTTTATTGTTATTGCTCCTAAAGAAGTAATGTCCAAGTGACTGATGTTCAGTCAAACTACTGTCCTAGCAAGTTTTGCTTTGTCAATGGTTCTTATAGATAATACAAGGGACAGCATTTATGGTTCATTATTGAGTAGTGTCCTTGAGATATTCAATGTCTATGCTCTCAGTCCTTCAAGGTCCAAATGACCGATGGCAAGCATTTATTTTATTTTATTATTTGACCTTTATTTAACTAAGCAAGTCAGTTAATAAGAACACATTCTTATTTTCAATGACGGACTGGGAACTGTGCATCAACTCCATTATACAGTGCCTTTAGCTTTAATTGTTTATTGTTTACTGACTTGCCTAGTTAAATAAAGGTTAAATAAAAATAAATATCAACTTGTAAAATTTAAAATTACATTGGGGTATTGTGTGTAGTCCAGTGAATTTGTTTTTATTATATTTAATCAATTTCAATTCAGGCTGTAACACAACAAAATGTGGAACAATTCCATGTGTGTGAATACTTTCTGAAGGCACTGGAACTATGATTGTTAGGCTTTTGTTACACAATTGCACACAAATGTAATTGATTGCAACTAAGTTCAATTGAGATTTGCAACACCTAGTTAGCAATGAGTAAAAAACTGATCTGTTATTTGGTTGTATCCAGTTCCAAATTGTTCAACTCCATGCAACTAGTTCCATGCAACAGCCAATCAAAATGTTAACTGCTGTTGACCTTTTGTTGACCTTTGTTTGATCATGAGTAATAAATTAGTTTTTTTTTGGTTTTTATAGTGTTGGGATTGTGTATGTACATTTTGATATCTAATGTGGCCTCAGTTGGTACATAATCAAAGAGCAGAAATCTGCCAAAATATGGGTTAACCTTTCAATAAGTAAACTCACATTCTTCGAAAACACGTTTTTAAAAATGTTTAATTTAACCTTTATTTAACTAGGCAAGTCAGTTAATTAAGAACAAATTATTCTTTACAATGACGGCCTACCGTTAACTGCCTTGTTCAGGGGCAGAACGACAGATTTTTACCTTGTCAGCCAGGGGTTTCGATCCAGCAACCTTTCGGTTACTGGCCCAATGCTCTAACGACTAGGTTACCAGCCGCCCTAAAGAAAAAGCAACATGATATAAATGAACAAAATAAAAGGAAAAAAGGAAAAAATAAGAGATCGAAATTAATGGGAGCGCAGCAGGCCTAAGTAACAGATGAGAAAGTATGGCTAAGAGGACAGAGATGGTTAGTGTGGCCGAGTGGTCTAAGGCGCTGGATTTAGTTTCTAGTCTCTCTGGAAGTTCCACAGCCTTTGTTTCCCTTCAGTCTTTAGATAAACATTACTCTGTAAGCAGACAAGCTGACAAGTCAGGATTGCTGTTTAATGTGCTGTCTGCAACCAGGGTATTTTATGGTGATTAAATCCATATCACAGAGCCACTATGATAAGCACTGCTCTGATAAGCCCTGAACCATAGATACCCTGGTACACCGAGACTTTTCCATGGCACACATTCAGGTTTCCAAACATTCTCCACAATTGTATACTTTTCCACAATAGAAGCTTAATATATCTATGTATAATATTACCAACATATTTCAACACTATTTATATGACTGATAGCAGCTTGCAAAATATATATTTTTTCTGCTATCAAATGTGGACAGTGAGTTCCTGATGTAGATGGGAAATCGATACAGGCTACATAAAGAATTGTAGTACAATCATGTAGCCTATATGCACCGCACATCATCAGAGAGATAGAAAGGCAACCAAGTCCAAAGGCCTGTTCAATCATTTACCTCAAAATCTGGTCATGACCTCATGCATGGTAAACTATTGAAATGTGCATGCAGGCCCAAACACTGTAAAATGCTGAGGCGGTGGTCTCACTGATCTTTGGACTGGCTGACCACTCATGCACTTCTTTCCCTCCAACATACAACGTCAATAAGAACAGAACAGGATGCACCGAGAGCCATATTAGGGAGATTGCTGAAACAACCTGAATCAATATCGGACCCAGTCAAGATGAAAAATGATTAAGAAATGGCTACACTTGGGTTACATTGGGGCCGAAAGTCTCACAGGGTGCAAAGAGCTTATGCATTTATTATATGTCATATTAAACAACTGGCAGGTAGGTGTGACCCACATAGAAAATGGTCTTACATATGTGGAAAGGAGACATGCAGACATAGCAGTGAGAAGTAGGGGTGCTGAGGGTGCTGCAGCACCCCCTGAAAAATCTGAATACGTATTTTATTTTATTTCTGGAAGAAAAAAATCTCACAAAAGATTAGTAAAGGCACGGTAAAGGCGTGCCTTTACTAGTCCTTTATTAGTGGACAGATATAGCCATCTGTAGCGCCGTCGTTGTCATCAACCAAAAATTCTCGGCTCCCCCACCCCCAAACAACTTCCCACGTCTATGCATGCAAATAGGTTCACCCTCAATGTCCAGCTATTTAATAAAGAATTTCGATCCATCAGGTGTCAGTAGAAAGCAAGCAGAGCGAGCATACCTTCAGGTACCCAAGGGTCAGTCTAATCCAATAGGCCTACATGCCACACTATTGATCCAATTACTTTTAGCTGGATCTCTGCATACACACACACCCAGCCCACCAACCACCATGCACACACATCCAACTCACACAGAGATAATAAAACCCAGGTTACACCCATTAGAAAGACATGGTACACATATATATTGAAATGCACACAGTAAGATCAGATAACATGCACTAGCCCAGAATTTCACTTCAACAGAGCTTCCTGTTTTAGTTCATGTTCTTACACTCCACAGGCCTAGTTGGCTTTGATTCATGTACTGTGTGTGGGTGTCCTCACCTTCCATTCTGACACATGGAACTGCCCCACCTACTGCACTTTCACACATAACCCAGCTAGCACATTTGGTTCCTTGGAAGTTGTGGAAACGTACATTTTTGGTTCTCCACTGGTTCTGGGAATGAAGCCATAAGTTTCCTGACCAGTAAAATATAAAAAAATTTAAACGTTCTGAGAACGGAAGTGAAAATGTTGCCTGTTCTGGGACCCTTCATTTTAGGGTGCAGGGAGGTTGTTTGAAGGTAATTCAATTAACATTCCCAGAACATGTTTCAATAAGACTTTTAATAACACTGCTAGCTTAGGTTAACTATTTTGAACTCCAAGCACAGATAGGACACTTGAAAATTAATTTGCTCAGGCATTAATGCAAACATCATGCAAACACATGTATTTTTTATTGTGGCACGGCATCAATAAGTTCAAACCTATGATCTTCGATTCTCTATCCATGGAATAAGTCCACTGCTCCACCAAGATGGAGCTAGCATGCCATGTTTTTTAACTCATACAAAGCTGTTCATTTTTGTCTATTCAAACAGACCCCATTTCAAAGGAAAAAAGCACTCATTAAGCTCAAGTGTGACCAATTAGTGGGCGCGGCCAACACACCTGAACACACTTAACAAGATAGAGAGTGTTGTTGAGGTTGAGAATGTTGAAAACATGTTTTTCAATAACATTCTTAGAACATTCTATGAATTTTACTAATGTTTTCTTGTGTTTTTTATGGAAAGTTGTCTTAATGTTCTGAGAACATAACATTAAATATAACCATGAGGAAATCTGCAGAAAATGTTATGCTGAAGAACTGAAATCCCACAGAAGAACGTTGTTTCTTAACATTCTCGGAACGTTCCCCAGAACATGACTTTAAATACACCCATGAAGATTTATTGTATTTAACTAGGCAAGTCAGTTAAGAACAAATTCTTATTTACAATGATGGCCTAGGAACAGTGGGTTAACTGCCTTGATCAGGGGCCGAACGACAGATTTTTTTACCTTGTCTGCTCGAGGATTCGATCTAGCAACCCAACGCTCTAACCACTAGGCCCCATTATGCTGAAGTACTGAAATTCCCACCTAAGAAACATATGGTTCTCAAAACGTTACGCGCTAGCTGGGTATCCGCCACCATTCCCAAAACATTGAGGGAAGGTTGTATGCAACATAACCATAGGACAACCATGCTCTCATCAAGCTTTAAGAAACATATGTGCTAAAAATATGTTATGTGCTAGCTGGGAACCTAAAGACATGGCTAAAGAATAATCAGGTGTGTGAACAATCTCTTAGACATGGACACATTTTTGTAATTTTGTTTGCTTGCTTTTTGTGTTTTTACTTTGTCTATCTGCATGGCATAGTTTTGCTAGTTATATGTTGCTCTGTATGTGCTTATTGTCAGTCTGTATTGTCAGTGTTTTTAATAACCTGCCTAGGGACTGCGGTCGAAAATTAGCCAACTGGTTAAAACTGGCACTTTTACAGAAATGTTGATTAATGTCCATGTAAAAAAATTACATTGGTGCGAGCAGCAATGAACAGGGTTCACACGATGACAGAAAGGACATACGATCCATTGGATAACAAAGCAGGCACTCTATCATGTAGGAACTATAGATAACTGACAAAATAATGGGAACATTTGATTGAGTAAATGAGGGATACAAAGTATATTGAAAACATGTGCTTCCACACAGATGTGGTTCCTGAGTTAATAAAGAAATTAAAATCACATCATGCTTAGGGTCATGTATAAAAATTCAAGGCAAGACAATATTTTTGGCTACCATGGTTATGCCCCCATAGGATGACAATTACACCATACACAGGGCACAAGTGGTCACTGAATGGTTTGATTATCATTAAAATGCTATAAATCATATATGCCTTGGCTGTCTCAGTCACCAGATCTCAACCCAATTGAAGACTTATTGGAGATTTTGGAACGGCGCCTGAGAGAGCGTTTTCCACCAAAATCAACAAAACACCAAATTATGGAATTTCTTGTGGAAGAATGGTGTCACATTCCTCTAATAGAGCTCCATACACTTGTAGAATCTATGCCAAGGTGCATTGAAGTTATTCTGGCTTGTGGTGTCCCAATGCCCTATTAAGACACTTCATGTTGGTGTTTCCTTTATTTTGGAAGTTAGCTGTATCTTCCTTTATGTCCAATCAATGTAAATACAAAATCTGGAGTGAATCTGACATATGGTCCATGAGGAGAAGATGATTTTGAGCATTAGCATTATATAGTTGAATGAGTTGTTAATAGTTTCCTTGTCTTTTGCGATATCAATACCAAATTCAGTGTGGTTCATCTTAGGGACGTCCGTGATAGCAATGACAAGTTTCAAGTTGATCGGCCACTGTGGAGTGGATTTACAGTGGTTCAACAGGACACGTAAAATGTGATATTTCAATTGTGAATAACTCAGCCATCATTTCACCAATCCCCCATCTTTTCTCAAACTAAGTTAAGACGTACCATGGCCCTACATTTCATGGTGTCATTTGGTCCTGTAGTTCATGAGAAGAAGATTTTAATCTTTGAATGCATCAACATTATTTTCTCAAACACTTCAGGGACTATTGTGATGAGTTCAAAGACCAAATTTTGAGTGAATCTGACTTTGTGAGAATATTATTTTTAATGATTATTTCAAACATTAGTGTTACATAGTAATAAAAGTGAATTGTTAATAGATATCAATGCCAAACTCAACATGGTTCATCAAGTATTTGATGACACTAAAATGATTCAAGTTCAAGTTGCCCCATTGTGAAGTGGATTTACAAAGGGTTTAAATGGACATGTAAAATCTGATGTATCAGTAACTCAACAATATCTTAACCAATTCCTTAGCTTTTCTCAAACTACATCATGAGATGTACGTACCATGGTCGTTTTTTGAAGATGGAGGGAAATCTATCCTGACGGACCTTTTGGGTTTAAATTCTCTAGGTCAAACGGGGTACAAAGGTTTAAGTGAGACTGCTTATAACAGCACCACCTATCGGCCAATCGGTGTCATTCTTTTTGACCAAATTCTTGGCCTCCAGTTTACAGTAAGTGTGCCAAATTAGAAACAATGTTACCAATCTATGCTTGAGTTATTTGACCAATTTTTAATCAAAGAATGCAGCTGCCACTAATCTTAAAATGTTGGATGCCATCTACCATAGTGCCCTTCGTTTTGTTACAGTTGACAGTTTTGATAATCATCAAATAATCCAAATGCATCCTATATCAAAAGGTTAGTTGGACTTTGCTAAAGACCCGTAGATCTCTACATTACTCCCTTTACGTTTACAAGGTCCTACTTCATAGACTTCTGTCTTATCTAACTTTGCTGTTGAAGTCTAGACAGCTGAGTTGCCTAAACCATTCACAGGATTGAACTCTTGAGGTTCCTAGGGTCTATACTGAATTAGGTATATCTGCTTTTAGTTTTAATTCACTGTATTGCTAGAACAAAATTCTAAATACAGTGCTTTCGGAAAGTATTCAGACCCCTTGACTCTTTCCACATTTTGTTACGTTACAGCCCTATTCTGATATGGTTAAAAGTAATTGTTTCTCTCAATCTACACACAATACCCCATAATGACAAAGCAAAAACAGGTTTTTAGAAATGTTGGTAAAAACAGAAATATCACAGTTACATATGTATTCAGACCCTTTGCTATGAGACTCAAAATTCAGCTCAGGTGCATCCTGTTTCCTTTGATCATCCTTGAGATGTTTCTACAAATTGATAAAAGTCCAACTGTGTCAAATTTAATTGACTGGACATGATTTGGAAAGGCACAAACCTGTGTATATAAGGTCCCACAGTTGACAGTGTACGCGAGAGCAAAAACCAAGCCATGTGTCAAAGGAATTGTCCATAGAGCTCCGAGAAAGGATTGTGTTGAGGCACAGATCTGGTGAAGGGTACCAAAAAAGATTCTGTAGCATTGACGGTCCCCAAGAACACAGTGGCCTCAATCATTCTTAGACGGAAGAAGTTTAAAGCCACCAAAACTCTGCCTAGAGCTGGCCGGCAGGCCAAACTGAGCAATCGGGGGAGAAGGGCCTTTGTCAGCGAGGTTACCAAGAACCCCATGGTCACTCTGACAGTTCCTCTGTGGAGATGTGAGAACCTTCCAGAAGGACAACCATCTCTGCAGCACTCCATCAATCAGGCCTTTATGGTAGAGTGGCCAGACAGAAGCCACTCCTCAGCAAAAGGAGTGAGAAATGAGAAACAAGATTCTCTGGTCTGACGAAACAAAGACTGAACTCTTTGGCCTGAATGCCAAGTGTCACATCTGGAGGAAACCTGGCACGATCCATACGGTGAAGCATGGTGGTGGTACATTCCGGCAGCACTTGTAAAAGAGTCTCAATATGTCCTACCTGTTAAAATAAAGGTAAATGCACCGGGAATGCATTTCAATAAACAGGTAGGTGTGCTTTATTAAAAGTTAATTTGTGGAATTTCTTTCATTCTTAATGTGTTTGAGCCAATCAGTTGTGTTGTGACAAAGTAGGGGGGTATACATACAGAAGACAGCCCTATGTGGTAAAAGACCAAGTCCATATTATGGCAAGAACAGCTCAAATAAGCAGACAAACGACAGTCCATCATTACTTTAAGACATGAAGGTCAGTCAATACGGAAAATGTCAAGAACTTTGAAAGTATCTTCAAGTGCACTCGCAAAAACAATCAAGTGCTATGATGAAACTGGCTCTCATGAGGACCGCCACAGGAAAGGAAGACCCAGAGTTACCTCTGCAGCATAATACAAGTTCATTAGCGTTACCGGCCTCAGATATTGCAGCCCAAATAAATTATTCACAGAGTTCAAGTAACAGACACATCTCAACATCAACTGTTCAGAGGAGACTGCGTGAGTCAGGCCTTCATGGTCAAATTTCTGCAAAGAAACCACTACTAAATACACCAATAAGAATAAGATACTTTCTTGGGCCAAGAAAGATGAGCAATGGAGATTAGACCGGTGGAAATCTGTCCTTTGGTCTCATGAGTCCAAATTTTAGATTTTGGGTTCCAACCGCTGTGTCTTTGTGAGATGCAGAGTAGGTCAACTGATTATCTCTGCATGTGTGGTTCCCACCATGAAGCATGGAGGAGGAGGTGTGATGGTGTGGGGGTGCTTGCTGGTGACACTGTCTGTGATTTATTTAGAATTTAAGGCCCACTTAACCAGCATGGCTACCACAGCATTCTGCAGCGATACACCATCCCATCTGGTTTGCACTCAGCGGGACTATCATTTATTTTTCAACAGGACAATGACCCAACACACCTCCAGGCTGTGTAAGGGCTATTTGACCAAGAAGGAGCGTGATGGACCACTGCATCAGATGACCTTGCCTCCACAATCACCGGACCTCAACCCAATTGAGATGGTTTGGGATGAGTTGGTCCGCAGAGTGAAGGAAAAGCAGCCAACAAGTGCTCAGCATATGTGGGAACTCCTTCAAGACTGTTGGAAAAGCATTCCAGGTGAAGCTGGTTGAGAGAATGCCAAGAGTGTGAAAAGCTGTCATCAAGGCAAAGGGTGGCTACTTTGAAAAATATCAAATATATGCTGATTTGTTAAACACTTTTTTAGCTACTACATGATTCCACGTGTGTTATTTCATAGTTTGATGACATTACTATTATTCTACAATGCAGAAAATAGTAAAACCCTTGAATGAGTACGAAGGTCATTAATGGCCAAACAGTTCTATTTTTGTTTCATCAGACCAGAGGACATTTCTCCAAAAAGTACGTCTTTGTCCCCATGTGCAGTTGCAAACTGTAGTCCGGCTTTTTTATGGCTGTTTTGGAGCAGTAGCTTCTTCCTTGCTGAGCAGCCTTTCAGGTTATGTCAATATAGGACTAGTTTTACTGTGGATATAGATACTTTTGTACCTGTTTCCTCCAGAATCTTCACAAGGTCCTTTGCTGTTGTTCTGGGATTGATTTGCACTTTTCGCACCAAAGTACATTCATCTCTAGGAGACAGAACGAGTCTCCTTCCTGAGCGGTATGACGGCTGCATTGTCCCATGGTGTTTATACTTGCGTACTATTGTTTGTACAGAGGAACGTGGTACCTTCAGGCGTTTGGAAATTGCTCCCAAGGATGAACCAGACTTGTGGAGGTCTACAATTTTTTTCTGAGGTCTTGGCTGATTTATTTAGATTTTCCGATGATGTCAAGCAAAGAGGGACTGAGTTTGAAGGTAGGCCTTGAAATACATCCACAGGTACACCTCCAATTGACTCAAATTACATCAATTAGCCTAACAGAACCTTCTAAAGCCATGACATAATTTTCTGGAATTTTCCAAGTTGTTTAAAGGCACAGTCAACTTAGTGTATGTAAAC